>NW_027331186.1:0-24870 GCF_022965805.1 Primulina eburnea
CTAGGCATGCCATGCAACCTAACGACTTCTCTAAAGAACATATCCGCAATGTTTGAAGCATCATCGGTTTAATGACAAGCTATAAAATGTGCCATCTTAGAGAATCTATCCACAACAACAAAAATAGAATCCCTCCCCTTCTTAGTCCTAGGCAACCCCAAAATAAAGTCCATAGAAATGTCAATCCAAGTTCTTTTAAGAATAGCACGCAAAAGTGTTCCCAAAGTTCTGTTGAGAACTTCAGTTTGTCCATCCGTTTGAGGATGACAAGTAGTAGAAAACAACAATTTTGTGCCAAGTTTAGCCCATAAAGTCTTCCAAAAGTAACTCAAGAATTTAACATCGCGACCAGAAACAATAGTCCTAGGCATGCCATGCAACCTAACGACTTCTCTAAAGAACATATCCGCAATGTTTGAAGCATCATCGGTTTAATGACAAGCTATAAAATGTGCCATCTTAGAGAATCTATCCACAACAACAAAAATAGAATCCCTCCCCTTCTTAGTCCTAGGCAACCCCAAAATAAAGTCCATAGAAATGTCAATCCAAGTTCTTTTTAAGAATAGCACGCGAAAGTGTTCCCAAAGTTCTGTTGAGAACTTCAGTTTGTCCATCCGTTTGAGGATGACAAGTAGTAGAAAACAACAATTTTGTGCCAAGTTTAGCCCATAAAGTCTTCCAAAAGTAACTCAAGAATTTAACATCGCGACCAGAAACAATAGTCCTAGGCATGCCATGCAACCTAACGACTTCTCTAAAGAACAAATCCGCAATGTTTGAAGCATCATCGGTTTTATGACAAGCTATAAAATGTGCCATCTTAGAGAATCTATCCACAACAACAAAAATAGAATCCCTCCCCTTCTTAGTCCTAGGCAACCCCAAAATAAAGTCCATAGAAATGTCAATCCAAGTTCTTTTAAGAATAGCACGCAAAAGTGTTCCCAAAGTTCTGTTGAGAACTTCAGTTTGTCCATCCGTTTGAGGATGACAAGTAGTAGAAAACAACAATTTTGTGCCAAGTTTAGCCCATAAAGTCTTCCAAAATTAACTCAAGAATTTAACATCGCGACCAGAAACAATAGTCCTAGGCATGCCATGCAACCTAACGACTTCTCTAAAGAACAAATCCGCAATGTTTGAAGCATCATCGGTTTTATGACAAGCTATAAAATGTGCCATCTTAGAGAATCTAACCACAACAACAAAAATAGAATCCCTCCCCTTCTTAGTCCTAGGCAACCCCAAAATAAAGTCCATAGAAATGTCAATCCAAGTTCTTTTTAAGAATAGCACGCAAGGTGTTCCCAAAGTTCTGTTGAGAACTTCAGTTTGTCCATCCGTTTGAGGATGACAAGTAGTAGAAAACAACAATTTTGTGCCAAGTTTAGCCCATAAAGTCTTCCAAAAGTAACTCAAGAATTTAACATCGCGACCAGAAACAATAGTCCTAGGCATGCCATGCAACCTAACGACTTCTCTAAAGAACAAATCCGCAATGTTTGAAGCATCATCGGTTTTATGACAAGCTATAAAATGTGCCATCTTAGAGAATCTATCCACAACAACAAAAATAGAATCCCTCCCCTTCTTAGTCCTAGGCAACCCCAAAATAAAGTCCATAGAAATGTCAATCCAAGTTCTTTTTAAGAATAGCACGCGAAAGTGTTCCCAAAGTTCTGTTGAGAACTTCAGTTTGTCCATCCGTTTGAGGATGACAAGTAGTAGAAAACAACAATTTTGTGCCAAGTTTAGCCCATAAAGTCTTCCAAAAGTAACTCAAGAATTTAACATCGCGACCAGAAACAATAGTCCTAGGCATGCCATGCAACCTAACGACTTCTCTAAAGAACAAATCCGCAATGTTTGAAGCATCATCGGTTTTAATGACAATGCTATAAAAGTGCCATCTTAGAGAATCTATCCACAAACAACAAAAATAGAATCCCTACCCTTCTTAGTCCTAGGCAACCCAAATAATAGTCCATAGAAATGTCAATTCAAGTTCTTTTTAAGAATAGCACGCGAAAGTGTTCCCAAAGTTCTGTTGAGAACTTCAGTTTGTCCATCCGTTGAGGATGACAAGTAGTAGAAAACAACAATTTTGTGCCAAGTTTAGCCCATAAAGTCTTCCAAAAGTAACTCAAGAATTTAACATCGCGACCAGAAAACAATAGTCCTAGGCATGCCATGCAACCTAACGACTTCTCTAAAGAACAAATCCGCAATGTTTGAAGCATCATCGGTTTAATGACAAGCTATAAAAATGTGCCATCTTAGAGAATCTATCCACAACAACAAAATAGAATCCCTACCCTTCTTAGTCCTAGGCAACCCCAAAATAAAGTCCATAGAAATGTCAATCCAAGTTCTTTTTAAGAATAGCACGCAAAAGTGTTCCCAAAGTTCTGTTGAGAACTTCAGTTTGTCCATCCGTTTGAGGATGACAAGTAGTAGAAAACAACAATTTTGTGCCAAGTTTAGCCCATAAGTCTTCCAAAAGTAACTCAAGAATTTAACATCGCGACCAGAAACAATAGTCCTAGGCATGCCATGCAACCTAACGACTTCTCTAAAGAACAAATCCGCAATGTTTGAAGCATCATCGGTTTATGACAAGCTATAAAATGTGTCATCTTAGAGAATCTATCCACAACAACAAAAATAGAATCCCTACCCTTCTTAGTCCTAGGCAACCCCAAAATAAGTCCATAGAAATGTCAATCCAAGTTCTTTTTAAGAATAGCACGCAAAGTGTTCCCAAAGTTCTGTTGAGAACTTCAGTTTGTCCATCGTTTGAGGATGACAAGTAGTAGAAAACAACAATTTTGTGCCAAGTTTAGCCCATGAAAGTCTTCCAAAAGTAACTCAAGAATTTAACATCGCGACCAGAAACAATAGTCTAGGCATGCCATGCAACCTAACGACTTCTCTAAAGAACAATCCGCAATGTTTGAAGCATCATCGGTTTAATGACAAGCTATAAAATGTGCCATCTTAGAGAATCTATCCACACAACAAAAATAGAATCCCTCCCCTTCTTTAGTCCTAGGCAACCCCAAAATAAAGTCCATAGAAATGTCATCCAAGTGTCTTTTTAAGAATAGCACGCGAAAGGGTTCCCAAAGTTCTATTGACAACTTCAGTTTGTCCATCGTTTGAGGATGACAAGTAGTAGAAAACAACAATTTTGTGCCAAGTTTAGCCATAAAGTCTTCCAAAGTAACTCAAGAATTTAACATCCGACCAGAAACAATAGTCCTAGGCATGCCATGCAACCTAACGACTTCTCTAAAGAACAATATCCGCATGTTTGAAGCATATCGGTTTTATGACAAGCTATAAAATGTGCATCTTAGAAATCTATCCACAACAACAAAAATAGAATCCCTCCCCTTCTTAGTCCTAGGCAACCCCAAAATAAAGTCCATAGAAATGTCAATCCAAGTTCTTTTTAAGAATAGCACGCGAAAGTGTTCCCAAAGTTCTGTTGAGAACTTCAGTTTGTCCATCCGTTTGAGGATGACAAGTAGTAGAAAACAACAATTTTGTGCCAAGTTTAGCCCATAAAGTCTTCCAAAAGTAACTCAAGAATTTAACATCGCGACCAGAAACAATAGTCCTAGGCATGCCATGCAACCTAACGACTTCTCTAAAGAACAAATCCGCAATGTTTGAAGCATCATCGGTTTAATGACAAGCTATAAAATGTGCCATCTTAGAGAATCTATCCACAACAACAAAAATAGAATCCCTCCCCTTCTTAGTCCTAGGCAACCCCAAAATAAAGTCCATAGAAATGTCAATCCAAGTTCTTTTTAAGAATAGCACGCGAAAGTGTTCCCAAAGTTCTGTTGAGAACTTCAGTTTGTCCATCCGTTTGAGGATGACAAGTAGTAGAAAACAACAATTTTGTGCCAAGTTTAGCCCATAAAGTCTTCCAAAAGTAACTCAAGAATTTAACATCGCGACCAGAAACAATAGTCCTAGGCATGCCATGCAACCTAACGACTTCTCTAAAGAACATATCCGCAATGTTTGAAGCATCATCGGTTTAATGACAAGCTATAAAATGTGCCATCTTAGAGAATCTATCCACAAACAACAAAAATAGAATCCCTCCCCCTTCTTAGTCCTAGGCAACCCCAAAATAAAGTCCATAGAAATGTCAATCCAAGTTCTTTTAAGAATAGCACGCGAAAGTGTTCCCAAGTTCTATTGACAACTTCAGTTTGTCCATCTGTTGAGGATGACAAGTAGTAGAAAACAACAATTTTGTGCCAAGTTTAAGCCCATAAAGTCTTCCAAAAGTAACTCAAGAATTTAACATCGCGACCAGAAAACAATAGTCCTAGGCATGCCATGCAACCTAACGACTTCTCTAAAAGAACAAATCCGCAATGTTTGAAGCATCATCGGTTTATGACAAGCTATAAAATGTGCCATCTTAGAGAATCTATCCACAACAACAAAATAGAATCCCTCCCCTTCCTAGTCCTAGGCACCCCAAAATAAAGTCCATAGAAATGTCAATCCAAGTTCTTTTTAAGAATAGCACGCGAAAGTGTTCCCAAAGTTCTGTTGAGAACTCAGTTTGTCCATCCGTTTGAGGATGACAAGTAGTATAAAAACAACAATTTTGTGCCAAGTTTAGCCCATAAAGTCTTCCAAAAGTAACTCAAGAATTTAACATCGCGACCAGAAAACAATAGTCCTAGGCATGCCATGCAACCTAACGACTTCTCTAAAGAACAAATCCGCAATGTTTGAAGCATCATCGGTTTAATGACAGCTATAAAATGTGCCATCTTAGAGAATCTATCCACACAACAAAAATAGAATCCCTACCCTTCTTAGTCCTAGGCAACCCTCAAAATAAAGTCCATAGAAATGTCAATCCAAGTTCTTTTAAGAATAGCACGCAAAAGTGTTCCCAAAGTTCTGTTGAGAACTTCAGTTTGTCCATCCGTTTGAGGATGACAAGTAGTAGAAAACAACAATTTTGTGCCAAGTTTAGCCATAAAGTCTTCCAAAGTAACTCAAGAATTTAACATCGCGACCAAGAAACAATAGTCCTAGGCATGCCATGCTACCTAACGACTTCTCTAAAGAACATATCCGCAATGTTTGAAGCATCATCGGTTTAATGACAAGCTATAAAATGTGCCATCTTAGAGAATCTATCCACAACAACAAAAATAGAATCCCTCACCCTTCTTAGTCCTAGGCAACCCCAAAATAAAGTCCATAGAAATGTCAATCCAAGTTCTTTTTAAGAATAGCACGCAAAAGTGTTCCCAAAGTTCTGTTGAGAACTTCAGTTTGTCCATCCGTTTGAGGATGACAAGTAGTAGAAAACAACAAATTTTGTGCCAAGTTTAGCCCATAAAGTCTTCCAAAGTAACTCAAGAATTTAACATCGCGACCAAAAACAATCGTCCTAGGCATGCCATGCAACCTAACGACTTCTCTAAAGACAAATCCGCATGTTTGAAGCATCATCGGTTTATGACAAGCTATAAAATGTGCCATCTTAGAGAATCTATCCACAACAACAAAAATAGAATCCCTCCCCTTCTTAGTCCTAGGCAACCCCAAAATAAAGTCCATAGAAATGTCAATCAAGTCTTTTTAAGAATAGCACGCAAAAGTGTTCCCAAAGTTCTGTTGAGAACTTCAGTTTGTCCATCCGTTTGAGGATGACAAGTAGTAGAAAACAACAATTTTGTGCCAAGTTTAGCCCATAAAGTCTTCCAAAAGTAACTCAAGAATTTAACATCGCGACCAGAAACAATAGTCCTAGGCATGCCATGCAACCTAACGACTTCTCTAAAGAACAAATCCGCAATGTTTGAAGCATCATCGGTTTTATGACAAGCTATAAAATGTGCCATCTTAGAGAATCTATCCACAACAACAAAAATAGAATCCCTCCCCTTCTTAGTCCTAGGCAACCCCAAAATAAAGTCCATAGAAATGTCAATCCAAGTTCTTTTTAAGAATAGCACGCAAAAGTGTTCCCAAAGTTCTGTTGAGAACTTCAGTTTGTCCATCCGTTTGAGGATGACAAGTAGTAGAAAACAACAATTTTGTGCCAAGTTTAGCCCATAAAGTCTTCCAAAAGTAACTCAAGAATTTAACATCGCGACCAGAAACAATAGTCCTAGGCATGCCATGCAACCTAACGACTTCTCTAAAGAACAAATCCGCAATGTTTGAAGCATCATCGGTTTAATGACAAGCTATAAAATGTGCCATCTTAGAGAATCTATCCACAACAACAAAAATAGAATCCCTCCCCTTCTTAGTCCTAGGCAACCCCAAAATAAAGTCCATAGAAATGTCAATCCAAGTTCTTTTTAAGAATAGCACGCGAAAGTGTTCCCAAAGTTCTGTTGAGAACTTCAGTTTGTCCATCCGTTTGAGGATGACAAGTAGTAGAAAACAACAATTTTGTGCCAAGTTTAGCCCATAAAGTCTTCCAAAAGTAACTCAAGAATTTAACATCGCGACCAGAAACAATAGTCCTAGGCATGCCATGCAACCTAACGACTTCTCTAAAGAACAAATCCGCAATGTTTGAAGCATCATCGGTTTATGACAAGCTATAAAATGTGCCATCTTAGAGAATCTATCCACAACAACAAAAATAGAATCCCTCCCCTTCTTAGTCCTAGGCAACCCCAAAATAAAGTCCATAGAAATGTCAATCCAAGTTCTTTTTAAGAATAGCACGCAAAAGTGTTCCCAAAGTTCTGTTGAGAACTTCAGTTTGTCCATCCGTTTGAGGATGACAAGTAGTAGAAAACAACAATTTTGTGCCAAGTTTAGCCCATAAAGTCTTCCAAAAGTAACTCAAGAATTTAACATCGCGACCAGAAACAATAGTCCTAGGCATGCCATGCAACCTAACGACTTCTCTAAAGAACAAATCCGCAATGTTTGAAGCATCATCGGTTTTATGACAAGCTATAAAATGTGCCATCTTAGAGAATCTATCCACAACAACAAAAATAGAATCCCTCCCCTTCTTAGTCCTAGGCAACCCCAAAATAAAGTCCATAGAAATGTCAATCCAAGTTCTTTTTAAGAATAGCACGCAAAAGTGTTCCCAAAGTTCTGTTGAGAACTTCAGTTTGTCCATCCGTTTGAGGATGACAAGTAGTAGAAAACAACAATTTTGTGCCAAGTTTAGCCCATAAAGTCTTCCAAAAGTAACTCAAGAATTTAACATCGCGACCAGAAACAATAGTCCTAGGCATGCCATGCAACCTAACGACTTCTCTAAAGAACAAATCCGCAATGTTTGAAGCATCATCGGTTTTATGACAAGCTATAAAATGTGCCATCTTAGAGAATCTATCCACAACAACAAAAATAGAATCCCTCCCCTTCTTAGTCCTAGGCAACCCCAAAATAAAGTCCATAGAAATGTCAATCCAAGTTCTTTTTAAGAATAGCACGCGAAAGTGTTCCCAAAGTTCTGTTGAGAACTTCAGTTTGTCCATCCGTTTGAGGATGACAAGTAGTAGAAAACAACAATTTTGTGCCAAGTTTAGCCCATAAAGTCTTCCAAAAGTAACTCAAGAATTTAACATCGCGACCAGAAACAATAGTCCTAGGCATGCCATGCAACCTAACGACTTCTCTAAAGAACAAATCCGCAATGTTTGAAGCATCATCGGTTTTATGACAAGCTATAAAATGTGCCATCTTAGAGAATCTATCCACAACAACAAAAATAGAATCCCTCCCCTTCTTAGTCCTAGGCAACCCCAAAATAAAGTCCATAGAAATGTCAATCCAAGTTCTTTTTAAGAATAGCACGCAAAAGTGTTCCCAAAGTTCTGTTGAGAACTTCAGTTTGTCCATCCGTTTGAGGATGACAAGTAGTAGAAAACAACAATTTTGTGCCAAGTTTAGCCCATAAAGTCTTCCAAAAGTAACTCAAGAATTTAACATCGCGACCAGAAACAATAGTCCTAGGCATGCCATGCAACCTAACGACTTCTCTAAAGAACAAATCCGCAATGTTTGAAGCATCATCGGTTTTATGACAAGCTATAAAATGTGCCATCTTAGAGAATCTATCCACAACAACAAAAATAGAATCCCTCCCCTTCTTAGTCCTAGGCAACCCCAAAATAAAGTCCATAGAAATGTCAATCCAAGTTCTTTTTAAGAATAGCACGCGAAAGTGTTCCCAAAGTTCTGTTGAGAACTTCAGTTTGTCCATCCGTTTGAGGATGACAAGTAGTAGAAAACAACAATTTTGTGCCAAGTTTAGCCCATAAAGTCTTCCAAAAGTAACTCAAGAATTTAACATCGCGACCAGAAACAATAGTCCTAGGCATGCCATGCAACCTAACGACTTCTCTAAAGAACAAATCCGCAATGTTTGAAGCATCATCGGTTTTATGACAAGCTATAAAATGTGCCATCTTAGAGAATCTATCCACAACAACAAAAATAGAATCCCTCCCCTTCTTAGTCCTAGGCAACCCCAAAATAAAGTCCATAGAAATGTCAATCCAAGTTCTTTTTAAGAATAGCACGCGAAAGTGTTCCCAAAGTTCTGTTGAGAACTTCAGTTTGTCCATCCGTTTGAGGATGACAAGTAGTAGAAAACAACAATTTTGTGCCAAGTTTAGCCCATAAAGTCTTCCAAAAGTAACTCAAGAATTTAACATCGCGACCAGAAACAATAGTCCTAGGCATGCCATGCAACCTAACGACTTCTCTAAAGAACAAATCCGCAATGTTTGAAGCATCATCGGTTTTATGACAAGCTATAAAATGTGCCATCTTAGAGAATCTATCCACAACAACAAAAATAGAATCCCTCCCCTTCTTAGTCCTAGGCAACCCCAAAATAAAGTCCATAGAAATGTCAATCCAAGTTCTTTTTAAGAATAGCACGCAAAAGTGTTCCCAAAGTTCTGTTGAGAACTTCAGTTTGTCCATCCGTTTGAGGATGACAAGTAGTAGAAAACAACAATTTTGTGCCAAGTTTAGCCCATAAAGTCTTCCAAAAGTAACTCAAGAATTTAACATCGCGACCAGAAACAATAGTCCTAGGCATGCCATGCAACCTAACGACTTCTCTAAAGAACAAATCCGCAATGTTTGAAGCATCATCGGTTTTATGACAAGCTATAAAATGTGCCATCTTAGAGAATCTATCCACAACAACAAAAATAGAATCCCTCCCCTTCTTAGTCCTAGGCAACCCCAAAATAAAGTCCATAGAAATGTCAATCCAAGTTCTTTTTAAGAATAGCACGCAAAAGTGTTCCCAAAGTTCTGTTGAGAACTTCAGTTTGTCCATCCGTTTGAGGATGACAAGTAGTAGAAAACAACAATTTTGTGCCAAGTTTAGCCCATAAAGTCTTCCAAAAGTAACTCAAGAATTTAACATCGCGACCAGAAACAATAGTCCTAGGCATGCCATGCAACCTAACGACTTCTCTAAAGAACAAATCCGCAATGTTTGAAGCATCATCGGTTTTATGACAAGCTATAAAATGTGCCATCTTAGAGAATCTATCCACAACAACAAAAATAGAATCCCTCCCCTTCTTAGTCCTAGGCAACCCCAAAATAAAGTCCATAGAAATGTCAATCCAAGTTCTTTTTAAGAATAGCACGCGAAAGTGTTCCCAAAGTTCTGTTGAGAACTTCAGTTTGTCCATCCGTTTGAGGATGACAAGTAGTAGAAAACAACAATTTTGTGCCAAGTTTAGCCCATAAAGTCTTCCAAAAGTAACTCAAGAATTTAACATCGCGACCAGAAACAATAGTCCTAGGCATGCCATGCAACCTAACGACTTCTCTAAAGAACAAATCCGCAATGTTTGAAGCATCATCGGTTTTATGACAAGCTATAAAATGTGCCATCTTAGAGAATCTATCCACAACAACAAAAATAGAATCCCTCCCCTTCTTAGTCCTAGGCAACCCCAAAATAAAGTCCATAGAAATGTCAATCCAAGTTCTTTTTAAGAATAGCACGCAAAAGTGTTCCCAAAGTTCTGTTGAGAACTTCAGTTTGTCCATCCGTTTGAGGATGACAAGTAGTAGAAAACAACAATTTTGTGCCAAGTTTAGCCCATAAAGTCTTCCAAAAGTAACTCAAGAATTTAACATCGCGACCAGAAACAATAGTCCTAGGCATGCCATGCAACCTAACGACTTCTCTAAAGAACAAATCCGCAATGTTTGAAGCATCATCGGTTTTATGACAAGCTATAAAATGTGCCATCTTAGAGAATCTATCCACAACAACAAAAATAGAATCCCTCCCCTTCTTAGTCCTAGGCAACCCCAAAATAAAGTCCATAGAAATGTCAATCCAAGTTCTTTTTAAGAATAGCACGCAAAAGTGTTCCCAAAGTTCTGTTGAGAACTTCAGTTTGTCCATCCGTTTGAGGATGACAAGTAGTAGAAAACAACAATTTTGTGCCAAGTTTAGCCCATAAAGTCTTCCAAAAGTAACTCAAGAATTTAACATCGCGACCAGAAACAATAGTCCTAGGCAACTACTTCTCTAAAGAACAAATCCGCCATGTTTGAAGCATCATCGGTTTTATGACAAGCTATAAAATGTGCCATCTTAGAGAATCTATCCACAACAACAAAAATAGAATCCCTCCCCTTCTTAGTCCTAGGCAACCCCAAAATAAAGTCCATAGAAATGTCAATCCAAGTTCTTTTTAAGAATAGCACGCAAAAGTGTTCCCAAAGTTCTGTTGAGAACTTCAGTTTGTCCATCCGTTTGAGGATGACAAGTAGTAGAAAACAACAATTTTGTGCCAAGTTTAGCCCATAAAGTCTTCCAAAAGTAACTCAAGAATTTAACATCGCGACCAGAAACAATAGTCCTAGGCATGCCATGCAACCTAACGACTTCTCTAAAGAACAAATCCGCAATGTTTGAAGCATCATCGGTTTTATGACAAGCTATAAAATGTGCCATCTTAGAGAATCTATCCACAACAACAAAAATAGAATCCCTCCCCTTCTTAGTCCTAGGCAACCCCAAAATAAAGTCCATAGAAATGTCAATCCAAGTTCTTTTTAAGAATAGCACGCGAAAGTGTTCCCAAAGTTCTGTTGAGAACTTCAGTTTGTCCATCCGTTTGAGGATGACAAGTAGTAGAAAACAACAATTTTGTGCCAAGTTTAGCCCATAAAGTCTTCCAAAAGTAACTCAAGAATTTAACATCGCGACCAGAAACAATAGTCCTAGGCATGCCATGCAACCTAACGACTTCTCTAAAGAACAAATCCGCAATGTTTGAAGCATCATCGGTTTATGACAAGCTATAAAATGTGCCATCTTAGAGAATCTATCCACAACAACAAAAATAGAATCCCTCCCCTTCTTAGTCCTAGGCAACCCCAAAATAAAGTCCATAGAAATGTCAATCCAAGTTCTTTTTAAGAATAGCACGCGAAAGTGTTCCCAAAGTTCTGTTGAGAACTTCAGTTTGTCCATCCGTTTGAGGATGACAAGTAGTAGAAAACAACAATTTTGTGCCAAGTTTAGCCCATAAAGTCTTCCAAAAGTAACTCAAGAATTTAACATCGCGACCAGAAACAATAGTCCTAGGCATGCCATGCAACCTAACGACTTCTCTAAAGAACAAATCCGCAATGTTTGAAGCATCATCGGTTTTATGACAAGCTATAAAATGTGCCATCTTAGAGAATCTATCCACAACAACAAAAATAGAATCCCTCCCCTTCTTAGTCCTAGGCAACCCCAAAATAAAGTCCATAGAAATGTCAATCCAAGTTCTTTTTAAGAATAGCACGCAAAAGTGTTCCCAAAGTTCTGTTGAGAACTTCAGTTTGTCCATCCGTTTGAGGATGACAAGTAGTAGAAAACAACAATTTTGTGCCAAGTTTAGCCCATAAAGTCTTCCAAAAGTAACTCAAGAATTTAACATCGCGACCAGAAACAATAGTCCTAGGCATGCCATGCAACCTAACGACTTCTCTAAAGAACAAATCCGCAATGTTTGAAGCATCATCGGTTTTATGACAAGCTATAAAATGTGCCATCTTAGAGAATCTATCCACAACAACAAAAATAGAATCCCTCCCCTTCTTAGTCCTAGGCAACCCCAAAATAAAGTCCATAGAAATGTCAATCCAAGTTCTTTTTAAGAATAGCACGCGAAAGTGTTCCCAAAGTTCTGTTGAGAACTTCAGTTTGTCCATCCGTTTGAGGATGACAAGTAGTAGAAAACAACAATTTTGTGCCAAGTTTAGCCCATAAAGTCTTCCAAAAGTAACTCAAGAATTTAACATCGCGACCAGAAAACAATAGTCCTAGGCATGCCATGCAACCTAACGACTTCTCTAAAGAACAAATCCGCAATGTTTGAAGCATCATCGGTTTTATGACAAGCTATAAAATGTGCCATCTTAGAGAATCTATCCACAACAACAAAAATAGAATCCCTCCCCTTCTTAGTCCTAGGCAACCCCAAAATAAAGTCCATAGAAATGTCAATCCAAGTTCTTTTTAAGAATAGCACGCAAAAGTGTTCCCAAAGTTCTGTTGAGAACTTCAGTTTGTCCATCCGTTTGAGGATGACAAGTAGTAGAAAACAACAATTTTGTGCCAAGTTTAGCCCATAAAGTCTTCCAAAAGTAACTCAAGAATTTAACATCGCGACCAGAAACAATAGTCCTAGGCATGCCATGCAACCTAACGACTTCTCTAAAGAACAAATCCGCAATGTTTGAAGCATCATCGGTTTTATGACAAGCTATAAAATGTGCCATCTTAGAGAATCTATCCACAACAACAAAAATAGAATCCCTCCCCTTCTTAGTCCTAGGCAACCCCAAAATAAAGTCCATAGAAATGTCAATCCAAGTTCTTTTTAAGAATAGCACGCGAAAGTGTTCCCAAAGTTCTGTTGAGAACTTCAGTTTGTCCATCCGTTTGAGGATGACAAGTAGTAGAAAACAACAATTTTGTGCCAAGTTTAGCCCATAAAGTCTTCCAAAAGTAACTCAAGAATTTAACATCGCGACCAGAAACAATAGTCCTAGGCATGCCATGCAACCTAACGACTTCTCTAAAGAACAAATCCGCAATGTTTGAAGCATCATCGGTTTTATGACAAGCTATAAAATGTGCCATCTTAGAGAATCTATCCACAACAACAAAAATAGAATCCCTCCCCTTCTTAGTCCTAGGCAACCCCAAAATAAAGTCCATAGAAATGTCAATCCAAGTTCTTTTTAAGAATAGCACGCAAAAGTGTTCCCAAAGTTCTGTTGAGAACTTCAGTTTGTCCATCCGTTTGAGGATGACAAGTAGTAGAAAACAACAATTTTGTGCCAAGTTTAGCCCATAAAGTCTTCCAAAAGTAACTCAAGAATTTAACATCGCGACCAGAAACAATAGTCCTAGGCATGCCATGCAACCTAACGACTTCTCTAAAGAACAAATCCGCAATGTTTGAAGCATCATCGGTTTTATGACAAGCTATAAAATGTGCCATCTTAGAGAATCTATCCACAACAACAAAAATAGAATCCCTCCCCTTCTTAGTCCTAGGCAACCCCAAAATAAAGTCCATAGAAATGTCAATCCAAGTTCTTTTTAAGAATAGCACGCAAAAGTGTTCCCAAAGTTCTGTTGAGAACTTCAGTTTGTCCATCCGTTTGAGGATGACAAGTAGTAGAAAACAACAATTTTGTGCCAAGTTTAGCCCATAAAGTCTTCCAAAAGTAACTCAAGAATTTAACATCGCGACCAGAAACAATAGTCCTAGGCATGCCATGCAACCTAACGACTTCTCTAAAGAACAAATCCGCAATGTTTGAAGCATCATCGGTTTTATGACAAGCTATAAAATGTGCCATCTTAGAGAATCTATCCACAACAACAAAAATAGAATCCCTCCCCTTCTTAGTCCTAGGCAACCCCAAAATAAAGTCCATAGAAATGTCAATCCAAGTTCTTTTTAAGAATAGCACGCAAAAGTGTTCCCAAAGTTCTGTTGAGAACTTCAGTTTGTCCATCCGTTTGAGGATGACAAGTAGTAGAAAACAACAATTTTGTGCCAAGTTTAGCCCATAAAGTCTTCCAAAAGTAACTCAAGAATTTAACATCGCGACCAGAAACAATAGTCCTAGGCATGCCATGCAACCTAACGACTTCTCTAAAGAACAAATCCGCAATGTTTGAAGCATCATCGGTTTTATGACAAGCTATAAAATGTGCCATCTTAGAGAATCTATCCACAACAACAAAAATAGAATCCCTCCCCTTCTTAGTCCTAGGCAACCCCAAAATAAAGTCCATAGAAATGTCAATCCAAGTTCTTTTTAAGAATAGCACGCAAAAGTGTTCCCAAAGTTCTGTTGAGAACTTCAGTTTGTCCATCCGTTTGAGGATGACAAGTAGTAGAAAACAACAATTTTGTGCCAAGTTTAGCCCATAAAGTCTTCCAAAAGTAACTCAAGAATTTAACATCGCGACCAGAAACAATAGTCCTAGGCATGCCATGCAACCTAACGACTTCTCTAAAGAACAAATCCGCAATGTTTGAAGCATCATCGGTTTTATGACAAGCTATAAAATGTGCCATCTTAGAGAATCTATCCACAACAACAAAAATAGAATCCCTCCCCTTCTTAGTCCTAGGCAACCCCAAAATAAAGTCCATAGAAATGTCAATCCAAGTTCTTTTTAAGAATAGCACGCAAAAGTGTTCCCAAAGTTCTGTTGAGAACTTCAGTTTGTCCATCCGTTTGAGGATGACAAGTAGTAGAAAACAACAATTTTGTGCCAAGTTTAGCCCATAAAGTCTTCCAAAAGTAACTCAAGAATTTAACATCGCGACCAGAAACAATAGTCCTAGGCATGCCATGCAACCTAACGACTTCTCTAAAGAACAAATCCGCAATGTTTGAAGCATCATCGGTTTTATGACAAGCTATAAAATGTGCCATCTTAGAGAATCTATCCACAACAACAAAAATAGAATCCCTCCCCTTCTTAGTCCTAGGCAACCCCAAAATAAAGTCCATAGAAATGTCAATCCAAGTTCTTTTTAAGAATAGCACGCGAAAGTGTTCCCAAAGTTCTGTTGAGAACTTCAGTTTGTCCATCCGTTTGAGGATGACAAGTAGTAGAAAACAACAATTTTGTGCCAAGTTTAGCCCATAAAGTCTTCCAAAAGTAACTCAAGAATTTAACATCGCGACCAGAAACAATAGTCCTAGGCATGCCATGCAACCTAACGACTTCTCTAAAGAACAAATCCGCAATGTTTGAAGCATCATCGGTTTTATGACAAGCTATAAAATGTGCCATCTTAGAGAATCTATCCACAACAACAAAAATAGAATCCCTCCCCTTCTTAGTCCTAGGCAACCCCAAAATAAAGTCCATAGAAATGTCAATCCAAGTTCTTTTTAAGAATAGCACGCGAAAGTGTTCCCAAAGTTCTGTTGAGAACTTCAGTTTGTCCATCCGTTTGAGGATGACAAGTAGTAGAAAACAACAATTTTGTGCCAAGTTTAGCCCATAAAGTCTTCCAAAAGTAACTCAAGAATTTAACATCGCGACCAGAAACAATAGTCCTAGGCATGCCATGCAACCTAACGACTTCTCTAAAGAACAAATCCGCAATGTTTGAAGCATCATCGGTTTTATGACAAGCTATAAAATGTGCCATCTTAGAGAATCTATCCACAACAACAAAAATAGAATCCCTCCCCTTCTTAGTCCTAGGCAACCCCAAAATAAAGTCCATAGAAATGTCAATCCAAGTTCTTTTTAAGAATAGCACGCAAAAGTGTTCCCAAAGTTCTGTTGAGAACTTCAGTTTGTCCATCCGTTTGAGGATGACAAGTAGTAGAAAACAACAATTTTGTGCCAAGTTTAGCCCATAAAGTCTTCCAAAAGTAACTCAAGAATTTAACATCGCGACCAGAAACAATAGTCCTAGGCATGCCATGCAACCTAACGACTTCTCTAAAGAACAAATCCGCAATGTTTGAAGCATCATCGGTTTTATGACAAGCTATAAAATGTGCCATCTTAGAGAATCTATCCACAACAACAAAAATAGAATCCCTCCCCTTCTTAGTCCTAGGCAACCCCAAAATAAAGTCCATAGAAATGTCAATCCAAGTTCTTTTTAAGAATAGCACGCGAAAGTGTTCCCAAAGTTCTGTTGAGAACTTCAGTTTGTCCATCCGTTTGAGGATGACAAGTAGTAGAAAACAACAATTTTGTGCCAAGTTTAGCCCATAAAGTCTTCCAAAAGTAACTCAAGAATTTAACATCGCGACCAGAAACAATAGTCCTAGGCATGCCATGCAACCTAACGACTTCTCTAAAGAACAAATCCGCAATGTTTGAAGCATCATCGGTTTTATGACAAGCTATAAAATGTGCCATCTTAGAGAATCTATCCACAACAACAAAAATAGAATCCCTCCCCTTCTTAGTCCTAGGCAACCCCAAAATAAAGTCCATAGAAATGTCAATCCAAGTTCTTTTTAAGAATAGCACGCAAAAGTGTTCCCAAAGTTCTGTTGAGAACTTCAGTTTGTCCATCCGTTTGAGGATGACAAGTAGTAGAAAACAACAATTTTGTGCCAAGTTTAGCCCATAAAGTCTTCCAAAAGTAACTCAAGAATTTAACATCGCGACCAGAAACAATAGTCCTAGGCATGCCATGCAACCTAACGACTTCTCTAAAGAACAAATCCGCAATGTTTGAAGCATCATCGGTTTTATGACAAGCTATAAAATGTGCCATCTTAGAGAATCTATCCACAACAACAAAAATAGAATCCCTCCCCTTCTTAGTCCTAGGCAACCCCAAAATAAAGTCCATAGAAATGTCAATCCAAGTTCTTTTTAAGAATAGCACGCGAAAGTGTTCCCAAAGTTCTGTTGAGAACTTCAGTTTGTCCATCCGTTTGAGGATGACAAGTAGTAGAAAACAACAATTTTGTGCCAAGTTTAGCCCATAAAGTCTTCCAAAAGTAACTCAAGAATTTAACATCGCGACCAGAAACAATAGTCCTAGGCATGCCATGCAACCTAACGACTTCTCTAAAGAACAAATCCGCAATGTTTGAAGCATCATCGGTTTTATGACAAGCTATAAAATGTGCCATCTTAGAGAATCTATCCACAACAACAAAAATAGAATCCCTCCCCTTCTTAGTCCTAGGCAACCCCAAAATAAAGTCCATAGAAATGTCAATCCAAGTTCTTTTTAAGAATAGCACGCGAAAGTGTTCCCAAAGTTCTGTTGAGAACTTCAGTTTGTCCATCCGTTTGAGGATGACAAGTAGTAGAAAACAACAATTTTGTGCCAAGTTTAGCCCATAAAGTCTTCCAAAAGTAACTCAAGAATTTAACATCGCGACCAGAAACAATAGTCCTAGGCATGCCATGCAACCTAACGACTTCTCTAAAGAACAAATCCGCAATGTTTGAAGCATCATCGGTTTATGACAAGCTATAAAATGTGCCATCTTAGAGAATCTATCCACAACAACAAAAATAGAATCCCTCCCCTTCTTAGTCCTAGGCAACCCCAAAATAAAGTCCATAGAAATGTCAATCCAAGTTCTTTTTAAGAATAGCACGCAAAAGTGTTCCCAAAGTTCTGTTGAGAACTTCAGTTTGTCCATCCGTTTGAGGATGACAAGTAGTAGAAAACAACAATTTTGTGCCAAGTTTAGCCCATAAAGTCTTCCAAAAGTAACTCAAGAATTTAACATCGCGACCAGAAACAATAGTCCTAGGCATGCCATGCAACCTAACGACTTCTCTAAAGAACAAATCCGCAATGTTTGAAGCATCATCGGTTTTATGACAAGCTATAAAATGTGCCATCTTAGAGAATCTATCCACAACAACAAAAATAGAATCCCTCCCCTTCTTAGTCCTAGGCAACCCCAAAATAAAGTCCATAGAAATGTCAATCCAAGTTCTTTTTAAGAATAGCACGCAAAAGTGTTCCCAAAGTTCTGTTGAGAACTTCAGTTTGTCCATCCGTTTGAGGATGACAAGTAGTAGAAAACAACAATTTTGTGCCAAGTTTAGCCCATAAAGTCTTCCAAAAGTAACTCAAGAATTTAACATCGCGACCAGAAACAATAGTCCTAGGCATGCCATGCAACCTAACGACTTCTCTAAAGAACAAATCCGCAATGTTTGAAGCATCATCGGTTTAATGACAAGCTATAAAATGTGCCATCTTAGAGAATCTATCCACAACAACAAAAATAGAATCCCTCCCCTTCTTAGTCCTAGGCAACCCCAAAATAAAGTCCATAGAAATGTCAATCCAAGTTCTTTTTAAGAATAGCACGCGAAAGTGTTCCCAAAGTTCTGTTGAGAACTTCAGTTTGTCCATCCGTTTGAGGATGACAAGTAGTAGAAAACAACAATTTTGTGCCAAGTTTAGCCCATAAAGTCTTCCAAAAGTAACTCAAGAATTTAACATCGCGACCAGAAACAATAGTCCTAGGCATGCCATGCAACCTAACGACTTCTCTAAAGAACAAATCCGCAATGTTTGAAGCATCATCGGTTTTATGACAAGCTATAAAATGTGCCATCTTAGAGAATCTATCCACAACAACAAAAATAGAATCCCTCCCCTTCTTAGTCCTAGGCAACCCCAAAATAAAGTCCATAGAAATGTCAATCCAAGTTCTTTTTAAGAATAGCACGCAAAAGTGTTCCCAAAGTTCTGTTGAGAACTTCAGTTTGTCCATCCGTTTGAGGATGACAAGTAGTAGAAAACAACAATTTTGTGCCAAGTTTAGCCCATAAAGTCTTCCAAAAGTAACTCAAGAATTTAACATCGCGACCAGAAACAATAGTCCTAGGCATGCCATGCAACCTAACGACTTCTCTAAAGAACAAATCCGCAATGTTTGAAGCATCATCGGTTTTATGACAAGCTATAAAATGTGCCATCTTAGAGAATCTATCCACAACAACAAAAATAGAATCCCTCCCCTTCTTAGTCCTAGGCAACCCCAAAATAAAGTCCATAGAAATGTCAATCCAAGTTCTTTTTAAGAATAGCACGCGAAAGTGTTCCCAAAGTTCTGTTGAGAACTTCAGTTTGTCCATCCGTTTGAGGATGACAAGTAGTAGAAAACAACAATTTTGTGCCAAGTTTAGCCCATAAAGTCTTCCAAAAGTAACTCAAGAATTTAACATCGCGACCAGAAACAATAGTCCTAGGCATGCCATGCAACCTAACGACTTCTCTAAAGAACAAATCCGCAATGTTTGAAGCATCATCGGTTTTATGTTATGACAAGCTATAAAATGTGCCATCTTAGAGAATCTATCCACAACAACAAAAATAGAATCCCTCCCCTTCTTAGTCCTAGGCAACCCCAAAATAAAGTCCATAGAAATGTCAATCCAAGTTCTTTTTAAGAATAGCACGCAAAAGTGTTCCCAAAGTTCTGTTGAGAACTTCAGTTTGTCCATCCGTTTGAGGATGACAAGTAGTAGAAAACAACAATTTTGTGCCAAGTTTAGCCCATAAAGTCTTCCAAAAGTAACTCAAGAATTTAACATCGCGACCAGAAACAATAGTCCTAGGCATGCCATGCAACCTAACGACTTCTCTAAAGAACAAATCCGCAATGTTTGAAGCATCATCGGTTTTATGACAAGCTATAAAATGTGCCATCTTAGAGAATCTATCCACAACAACAAAAATAGAATCCCTCCCCTTCTTAGTCCTAGGCAACCCCAAAATAAAGTCCATAGAAATGTCAATCCAAGTTCTTTTTAAGAATAGCACGCAAAAGTGTTCCCAAAGTTCTGTTGAGAACTTCAGTTTGTCCATCCGTTTGAGGATGACAAGTAGTAGAAAACAACAATTTTGTGCCAAGTTTAGCCCATAAAGTCTTCCAAAAGTAACTCAAGAATTTAACATCGCGACCAGAAACAATAGTCCTAGGCATGCCATGCAACCTAACGACTTCTCTAAAGAACAAATCCGCAATGTTTGAAGCATCATCGGTTTTATGACAAGCTATAAAATGTGCCATCTTAGAGAATCTATCCACAACAACAAAAATAGAATCCCTCCCCTTCTTAGTCCTAGGCAACCCCAAAATAAAGTCCATAGAAATGTCAATCCAAGTTCTTTTTAAGAATAGCACGCGAAAGTGTTCCCAAAGTTCTGTTGAGAACTTCAGTTTGTCCATCCGTTTGAGGATGACAAGTAGTAGAAAACAACAATTTTGTGCCAAGTTTAGCCCATAAAGTCTTCCAAAAGTAACTCAAGAATTTAACATCGCGACCAGAAACAATAGTCCTAGGCATGCCATGCAACCTAACGACTTCTCTAAAGAACAAATCCGCAATGTTTGAAGCATCATCGGTTTTATGACAAGCTATAAAATGTGCCATCTTAGAGAATCTATCCACAACAACAAAAATAGAATCCCTCCCCTTCTTAGTCCTAGGCAACCCCAAAATAAAGTCCATAGAAATGTCAATCCAAGTTCTTTTTAAGAATAGCACGCAAAAGTGTTCCCAAAGTTCTGTTGAGAACTTCAGTTTGTCCATCCGTTTGAGGATGACAAGTAGTAGAAAACAACAATTTTGTGCCAAGTTTAGCCCATAAAGTCTTCCAAAAGTAACTCAAGAATTTAACATCGCGACCAGAAACAATAGTCCTAGGCATGCCATGCAACCTAACGACTTCTCTAAAGAACAAATCCGCAATGTTTGAAGCATCATCGGTTTTATGACAAGCTATAAAATGTGCCATCTTAGAGAATCTATCCACAACAACAAAAATAGAATCCCTCCCCTTCTTAGTCCTAGGCAACCCCAAAATAAAGTCCATAGAAATGTCAATCCAAGTTCTTTTTAAGAATAGCACGCGAAAGTGTTCCCAAAGTTCTGTTGAGAACTTCAGTTTGTCCATCCGTTTGAGGATGACAAGTAGTAGAAAACAACAATTTTGTGCCAAGTTTAGCCCATAAAGTCTTCCAAAAGTAACTCAAGAATTTAACATCGCGACCAGAAACAATAGTCCTAGGCATGCCATGCAACCTAACGACTTCTCTAAAGAACAAATCCGCAATGTTTGAAGCATCATCGGTTTTATGACAAGCTATAAAATGTGCCATCTTAGAGAATCTATCCACAACAACAAAAATAGAATCCCTCCCCTTCTTAGTCCTAGGCAACCCCAAAATAAAGTCCATAGAAATGTCAATCCAAGTTCTTTTTAAGAATAGCACGCAAAAGTGTTCCCAAAGTTCTGTTGAGAACTTCAGTTTGTCCATCCGTTTGAGGATGACAAGTAGTAGAAAACAACAATTTTGTGCCAAGTTTAGCCCATAAAGTCTTCCAAAAGTAACTCAAGAATTTAACATCGCGACCAGAAACAATAGTCCTAGGCATGCCATGCAACCTAACGACTTCTCTAAAGAACAAATCCGCAATGTTTGAAGCATCATCGGTTTAATGACAAGCTATAAAATGTGCCATCTTAGAGAATCTATCCACAACAACAAAAATAGAATCCCTCCCCTTCTTAGTCCTAGGCAACCCCAAAATAAAGTCCATAGAAATGTCAATCCAAGTTCTTTTTAAGAATAGCACGCGAAAGTGTTCCCAAAGTTCTGTTGAGAACTTCAGTTTGTCCATCCGTTTGAGGATGACAAGTAGTAGAAAACAACAATTTTGTGCCAAGTTTAGCCCATAAAGTCTTCCAAAAGTAACTCAAGAATTTAACATCGCGACCAGAAACAATAGTCCTAGGCATGCCATGCAACCTAACGACTTCTCTAAAGAACAAATCCGCAATGTTTGAAGCATCATCGGTTTTATGACAAGCTATAAAATGTGCCATCTTAGAGAATCTATCCACAACAACAAAAATAGAATCCCTCCCCTTCTTAGTCCTAGGCAACCCCAAAATAAAGTCCATAGAAATGTCAATCCAAGTTCTTTTTAAGAATAGCACGCAAAAGTGTTCCCAAAGTTCTGTTGAGAACTTCAGTTTGTCCATCCGTTTGAGGATGACAAGTAGTAGAAAACAACAATTTTGTGCCAAGTTTAGCCCATAAAGTCTTCCAAAAGTAACTCAAGAATTTAACATCGCGACCAGAAACAATAGTCCTAGGCATGCCATGCAACCTAACGACTTCTCTAAAGAACAAATCCGCAATGTTTGAAGCATCATCGGTTTTATGACAAGCTATAAAATGTGCCATCTTAGAGAATCTATCCACAACAACAAAAATAGAATCCCTCCCCTTCTTAGTCCTAGGCAACCCCAAAATAAAGTCCATAGAAATGTCAATCCAAGTTCTTTTTAAGAATAGCACGCAAAAGTGTTCCCAAAGTTCTGTTGAGAACTTCAGTTTGTCCATCCGTTTGAGGATGACAAGTAGTAGAAAACAACAATTTTGTGCCAAGTTTAGCCCATAAAGTCTTCCAAAAGTAACTCAAGAATTTAACATCGCGACCAGAAACAATAGTCCTAGGCATGCCATGCAACCTAACGACTTCTCTAAAGAACAAATCCGCAATGTTTGAAGCATCATCGGTTTTATGACAAGCTATAAAATGTGCCATCTTAGAGAATCTATCCACAACAACAAAAATAGAATCCCTCCCCTTCTTAGTCCTAGGCAACCCCAAAATAAAGTCCATAGAAATGTCAATCCAAGTTCTTTTTAAGAATAGCACGCAAAAGTGTTCCCAAAGTTCTGTTGAGAACTTCAGTTTGTCCATCCGTTTGAGGATGACAAGTAGTAGAAAACAACAATTTTGTGCCAAGTTTAGCCCATAAAGTCTTCCAAAAGTAACTCAAGAATTTAACATCGCGACCAGAAACAATAGTCCTAGGCATGCCATGCAACCTAACGACTTCTCTAAAGAACAAATCCGCAATGTTTGAAGCATCATCGGTTTTATGACAAGCTATAAAATGTGCCATCTTAGAGAATCTATCCACAACAACAAAAATAGAATCCCTCCCCTTCTTAGTCCTAGGCAACCCCAAAATAAAGTCCATAGAAATGTCAATCCAAGTTCTTTTTAAGAATAGCACGCAAAAGTGTTCCCAAAGTTCTGTTGAGAACTTCAGTTTGTCCATCCGTTTGAGGATGACAAGTAGTAGAAAACAACAATTTTGTGCCAAGTTTAGCCCATAAAGTCTTCCAAAAGTAACTCAAGAATTTAACATCGCGACCAGAAACAATAGTCCTAGGCATGCCATGCAACCTAACGACTTCTCTAAAGAACAAATCCGCAATGTTTGAAGCATCATCGGTTTTATGACAAGCTATAAAATGTGCCATCTTAGAGAATCTATCCACAACAACAAAAATAGAATCCCTCCCCTTCTTAGTCCTAGGCAACCCCAAAATAAAGTCCATAGAAATGTCAATCCAAGTTCTTTTTAAGAATAGCACGCGAAAGTGTTCCCAAAGTTCTGTTGAGAACTTCAGTTTGTCCATCCGTTTGAGGATGACAAGTAGTAGAAAACAACAATTTTGTGCCAAGTTTAGCCCATAAAGTCTTCCAAAAGTAACTCAAGAATTTAACATCGCGACCAGAAACAATAGTCCTAGGCATGCCATGCAACCTAACGACTTCTCTAAAGAACAAATCCGCAATGTTTGAAGCATCATCGGTTTTATGACAAGCTATAAAATGTGCCATCTTAGAGAATCTATCCACAACAACAAAAATAGAATCCCTCCCCTTCTTAGTCCTAGGCAACCCCAAAATAAAGTCCATAGAAATGTCAATCCAAGTTCTTTTTAAGAATAGCACGCAAAAGTGTTCCCAAAGTTCTGTTGAGAACTTCAGTTTGTCCATCCGTTTGAGGATGACAAGTAGTAGAAAACAACAATTTTGTGCCAAGTTTAGCCCATAAAGTCTTCCAAAAGTAACTCAAGAATTTAACATCGCGACCAGAAACAATAGTCCTAGGCATGCCATGCAACCTAACGACTTCTCTAAAGAACAAATCCGCAATGTTTGAAGCATCATCGGTTTTATGACAAGCTATAAAATGTGCCATCTTAGAGAATCTATCCACAACAACAAAAATAGAATCCCTCCCCTTCTTAGTCCTAGGCAACCCCAAAATAAAGTCCATAGAAATGTCAATCCAAGTTCTTTTTAAGAATAGCACGCAAAAGTGTTCCCAAAGTTCTGTTGAGAACTTCAGTTTGTCCATCCGTTTGAGGATGACAAGTAGTAGAAAACAACAATTTTGTGCCAAGTTTAGCCCATAAAGTCTTCCAAAAGTAACTCAAGAATTTAACATCGCGACCAGAAACAATAGTCCTAGGCATGCCATGCAACCTAACGACTTCTCTAAAGAACAAATCCGCAATGTTTGAAGCATCATCGGTTTTATGACAAGCTATAAAATGTGCCATCTTAGAGAATCTATCCACAACAACAAAAATAGAATCCCTCCCCTTCTTAGTCCTAGGCAACCCCAAAATAAAGTCCATAGAAATGTCAATCCAAGTTCTTTTTAAGAATAGCACGCGAAAGTGTTCCCAAAGTTCTGTTGAGAACTTCAGTTTGTCCATCCGTTTGAGGATGACAAGTAGTAGAAAACAACAATTTTGTGCCAAGTTTAGCCCATAAAGTCTTCCAAAAGTAACTCAAGAATTTAACATCGCGACCAGAAACAATAGTCCTAGGCATGCCATGCAACCTAACGACTTCTCTAAAGAACAAATCCGCAATGTTTGAAGCATCATCGGTTTTATGACAAGCTATAAAATGTGCCATCTTAGAGAATCTATCCACAACAACAAAAATAGAATCCCTCCCCTTCTTAGTCTAGG
>NW_027331187.1:0-17444 GCF_022965805.1 Primulina eburnea
AGAACTCAGGTCACAAAAGGTAGTGGTAATTAATAATATTCACTTCTTCAGGTTGGGAAAGTGGTCATTGAGTTCTGACAGTAATATAATATAAAAGAAACTAAAAGAAGAGAAACCATTATTTTATTCCTTTAGTTAGGGTAGAAAGAGGACCATATAGCTTTGTTTCAGTTATTGAATTTTTGTTCCATGCCAGATGTTGATAATTATTGTCTTAGATGGGGTTTATACAATGCCACAATGATATTAGAAATTTTTGAAGGACGTGATGCAAGGTGCGTTTGCTTTTTAAGTCTTTGCCAGATTTACGTTAATAATTGACGCTTTTGGTTTATTTTTTCTCAGGTTCATCCTGAGGGGAAGTATGTTGTTGACATTGACAAGAACATTGATATCACTAAGATTACACCATCAACAAGAGTTGCTTTGCGTAATGATAGCTATGTGCTCCACTTGATTCTTCCCAGTAAAGTTGATCCATTGGTGAACCTTATGAAAGTAGAGAAAGTTCCAGACTCCACGTATGACATGATTGGTGGTCTTGACCAGCAAATTAAAGAGATAAAGGAGGTGTTCTTCAAATTCTCTTTTGGCTGTTGATTTATATAGAAAGTATTTATTGTCTTCTTTATTTTTTATTATCAGTATCCTGTAAAATAATTTTCTTTCTAAACCCTTGATTGAGGAATTAAATTTTTATATATTTTATTTGAGTTTTTTTTAGTGTTACTCTCTTTTCTTAACAGGCACGCGAGTCCCATCTTTTATTGCTGTCACTTTGTTCCTATTGGCCTTTAACTATTTTCATTATTTTTCTTTTTTAATAAACGATTGCATTGGTCCATAGAAGACAATCAGGAAATCTTTTTAAAGTGAGATTTCATTGATATATACAAGTTAATAATATTCCGATAAGCTGATTTATGATCTAGTTTTATTCATTCTGGAGGAAGTACTTCATCTCTGATTGTTCATTTAATAGGAATGAAATTATTTTTGGATTGGGTGAGAGGTTGAAGAATAATGGTTGCTTTTAGTATATGCAAAACCATATTTGTGTTTTGAAGGAAGCAAGATTCTCATCGTTGCATTGTTTTTGTTAATTTTTTGAGTATGTATTAAAATTCAAACGGTAGATTCAGACCGAGTAGGCTTACTTACATTCCCAAGGTTGAAAACTAGGTCTTTTCAAGTGAGCTGGTACTCACAGGAATTTCTGCTGTTGAGTTTTGCTGCAACTATTGCTTAAAGTGATGTTGCATCTGATATTTAAGTTGTTTTCTTCCCCTGCCCTCTTTTATTTGTATAGGTGATTGAACTCCCTATCAAACATCCTGAATTGTTTGAGAGTCTTGGAATTGCGCAGCCTAAGGTACCATTAGCAATTGGTTTACAGTTCTTTCAACATTTGAAAGTATTTATTAATCTTTTATCTCCTTTAATAGCATTTATAATATTTTTTTTCCTTCAATTGCTGAAGGGAGTCTGCTATATGGACCTCCTGGCACTGGTAAAACGCTTCTGGCAAGGGCAGTGGCTCATCATACTGACTGCCACTTTTATCCGAGTGTCAGGCTCAGAGTTAGTACAAAAGTACATTGGAGAAGGCTCTAGGATGGTGAGAGAACTTTTTGTGATGGCCAGGTTTGTTCAAATGGAAAGCATAATTTATATATGGCTTTTTTGCTAACATTCTTCTTAATTTCCTTACGGAGTCAACAATGTTTAATTTTTTCATTGGAATAGTGGATAAATAGACAATATTATAACTTTTTCCTCTACATATATTTAGTTATTTTACTTTGTTGGCAGAGAGCATGCTCCATCTATTATCTTTATGGATGAAATTGATAGCATAGGATCTTCTCGCATGGAATCTGGAAGCGGCAATGGGGATAGTGAAGTTCAGAGGACTATGCTGGAGCTACTCAACCAGCTTGATGGTTTTGAAGCATCTAATAAGATAAAAGTATGTCCAAGTCCAAGTGTTTTTCGGTTGGATACTTATTCTCCTTTCGTCGTTTTTCTTTTTTGGCATGCCATAAAATCAATTTGATGTAGCTACATTTAAAATCAGGGTTTTGCATTATTTTTTATGTACGACTGATTCAGGTACTGATGGCTACTAATAGAATCGACATTCTGGACCAAGCTCTACTCAGGCCTGGAAGAATCGATAGGAAAATTGAGTTCCCAAATCCGAATGCAGATGTATGTTTGAATTCAGCACTTCTCCCTAGAAATCTTATGTTCAGTCATCACTGTATTACATTATATATTTCGATTATGCTTTCTGCAATACTTTTCGTCCGTCCTTGAAACTCATACTGCAAGTTTCTTCTTTCAACTGCTAATTTTTTTTTTATTGGTGCTCTTGAGTTTTGGTACGTTGTCGCTGATCCCATTTGACTTCCACATGGCTAACATAATTTCTTTTTCAGTCCCGGTTTGACATATTGAAGATACATTCGAGGAAAATGAACATGATGCGTGGAATTGATCTGAAGAAGATTGCTGAGAAAATGAACGGCGCATCTGGTGCAGAACTCAAGGTACGCCGACATTTTTTGTAAATTAATCTTGGTATATATTCAATGCCCTTGAAGTCATCAATAATATGTAGTTTTTCCTCAATTATCCTCAACAATATAGTCTTTGGTCATACCTTTTTTGTTACACAATTGGGTCATATAGTTGCAAGTTCCAGGATTAGTATGTATTTTTCAACTAGAATATGACATGCATTTGCTATACCAAGTAAAAGAAGTCTGAAACATGTTTTTATAGAAGCCAAAACAATCATTATTTTGTGTACAACATACACCATGGTGCAATAAATATCTAAAATATTGGAGTACAACAGTTGTGCCTGCCCTATCATGCCTGCGTTTCTTTGATTAAAGCTCTTATAGTTCTTACCGATCTCTTGTATGCTTATTTTAAAGCGTATAATGAGAAGTTTCCCTTTACGTGGACATAAAGTCTTTTTTCTCGTATGTATGTTTCCCATAAAAGTTGTAAGGGTACGTTTGGTTATCTTTGTGCTATGTTGTATGGATACGGGTACGAGTATCGTACCGAATACGAACGTCAAATTTTGAAAATATTAGACACGATACGGCTATTATACAACAATCATTAAAATATATATAAATATTTATATATTTATATTTATATAAATTTAGTATTGAAAAGAAAAAATTATAGAGATAGATGTAATATTTCATTAATCATAATATTTTAAGTACAAAATATTAAATGCAAAATCCATCTGCAAGTAAAAAGAAATTAAACATCCATATCGGTTGAATTGAGAGCCTTGAGCATAAATGGAATGAAAGAGATGGACAAATGTATTTAGGGATTTAAAAGCCCAACCCAATTTATTTTAAATTATTTTCCTTTTAGTCTCTAGAAATTTTAATTTTTTTAATTAACCCCTAAAACTTTTAAATATTCGCAATTTTGCCCAAGCGTATCCGAAAAACGTATCCACGGCGTGTCCTCGCCGTATCCATGGCGTGTCCTCGCCGTGTCCAAAACGTATCCGGCTGGTCAACCCTAAACAAAGTCCACGATACGGGTTTTGAGGTATCTGCGTGTCGTATCCGTATCCGATACTTCAAAAAAAAAATTTAAGGTATCCGTGCTACGTAATCTTTGTGGTATTAGCAGACATGTTTCCTGAAAATGTATATTTGGGAAATGAATTGGGGAATGTAAGGTATGTTGCTTATGTTGTAGGAGTGATATTTGAAAATTCTACTTTTAGGATATTATTTGTAACCCTAGAAGATGAACTAGCATTGCCTGAGAATCTGTTACATTGGCAGGCTGTCTGCACGGAGGCTGGAATGTTTGCTCTGAGAGAGAGGAGGGTTCATGTTACTCAAGAAGACTTTGAAATGGCTGTTGCCAAGGTCATGAAGAAGGAAACTGACAAAAACATGTCCTTGAGGAAACTTTGGAAGTAGTGAAGTCGTCTTATTTTTCTACTGAACACAAGTACATGATCGAAAGATCGAACCCTTGCACGGTAAACAATGTCGAACTTGTACTCAATGCATGTTCCAGCATTGTTTCTTTCTCTGTGAACATTCTCTATGGATCTCTCTTGTTCTCGGGTGTTTTTAGGCGTCGAAATTGACACTTAATATAAGAAAGTGCTCATTTGATATACCAGGCAGACGCTATTATTATTTTATTATTACCAGGCAGACGCTATTATTATTTTATTATTTTAAGCAAATTTTCTAATTTGCCCTACAAAATAATGAGGTGGGCTGGACTCTGGAGGAGTCAAGTTCGACTAGAGCTTGATCTGAATCTAGTATCTGAGGTATTTTACATTAAAAATTAAATATAACTAGTTACTCTGCACACGCGTTGCATGTGTGTACAATCTTTTTTATCATTATCGATGGACTAAAGTGAAAATGGACAAATTATGGAGGGACTAAATTGATATTTGAATGATTGAAATAAAATAAAAGTGTGTGTTGAAATAAAAAAAACAAAAAAGAGAGTGTAATATTACTATAACTGTAAGGGTAAAACTGAGAAAAAAAGATGGTGTCTTCCTTGACAGTTTTTATAAGGTGCTGAGCTTTAATAAATAGTATAGATACTAGTAAAATTGAATTTACATATCAGCTAGAAGTGTATGTTTACGTCTGTTCGATGGAGAGGATCTGCCATTTGCTTATTCTAACTGTAGGAAATTATGGCAAATGGATTCATTATGTGTTTTATTTTTAAAAATAGTCCTCTATTCGTTGAAATAGGACAATTTTTTAAAATTAGCATACACAGTTCCCTTTCTTCAAAGACTGGTGATGACTATGTCATTCGTTTGCAATGAAGTACGATTACTCTCGGGGACATTTACGAAAATCTTAAATTTAGGTTAAAAGAGCTAATTTATTAATTTTTAATAAAATTTTCACTGCACAATATATTAGTTTTTCTATAATTAACATATCTTTATTTTTTGTTATTTTCTCTCTCCATATTCTTTTATGCCAATTTTTTATTAGATCGTCTCATATGTCATTTCGAGAGACGAATCTCTAATCTGATCCGACGTATGAAAAAATATTATATTTGTGAAAATATTATTTTTTATTACAGATATGAACCGGTTGACCGTCACAGAAATATATATCCGTTATATCGTTTTACAGAAGACCTACTAATTTTTTATTATTGTTATCTTCGTAATGATTTTATGGAGAGTTGAGCTAGCATGAGAAATAATATCTTAATGTAATGATTTTATGGAGAGTTGAGCTAGCATGAGAAATAATATCTTAATGTTTAGGAAATTGATTCATTTCCTAAATTTATTGTTCTAACTGATACTATCCATTTTAAAATTTATTACGCTCGGATATATGAACCATCAAAATCACTTTTTGACTTGCCAAAAGTTAATTTTTTAATTTTCAAAATCCAAAATTCCACCAACGAAATAGAGACACGCAGACTAACATGTCTATTCGGATCGTATATAAGTTCAATTTTTATTTCTTGTTTATTCTTTTCAGATTACTTTGCAAACCATTAGCATTCTTTCTGTATTCTTGCCCTCTTCGCATTCTCTTTGCTCTCTAACTGTTTGTGTTCTTCAAAAAAAATATCTCAAGATGACTAGCTATTCTGCAAACACTCTTGCCATCAAATTCACATCTGTTTTGGCCATGAAGGACGAGGCCATGGTGACAATGTTCAAGATGTTGGAGGCCTGAGGTCTCAGGAAGTTCCTAGGATGCGGTTTCCAATTTTCAGATACATTATTCAATGAATTCTTTGAGCATGATAAGATGGAGCATGGATAGGTGGTGTGCACTATTCAATGGGTGAATGCCATTATCACACACAACTTGTTTGTTGATATTTTCGATCTACGAACGATTGGATCAAGTTCATTCTACTGTCTTTCTAGAAAGCAAATATGCTCATTGGAGAGTTGAGTTCTCTGTTTGGCTTCCTACTCATGCCTCCGACCTGACAAAAGAATGACTTGAAGGTGGCATATAGACTACTCGCAAACATTGTGAGCAAGACGATGTTGGCTAAGGCATGTTTTTTTGACAAGATAACCACCAAAAAGTTTTTATCCACGGCAACCATCGCATCTTTATGTCAACTGGTTCGACATCTTGTGCAAGATTTTCACTGCAATGGTGAAGAAATAAGCTCAATCTCTGGGCTTCACTGTTATTCTAAGTGATCTCCTAGAGCATAAGAAGATCAAAATTGTAGATGCTGCCAAATTCCTCAATTCAAGGTGCTCGATTGGAACAATGTGGAATCGTATGTCAAGAAGAATGTTCCAAGCGGAGAGGAACCTCCGGCTATCAAAATAGAAAAGAGAGAAGAACAAGAGAAGAAGCCAGTCAAGCCGACTAGGGCACTGGCCAAAGATGCTAAAAGAAAATTAGTTCTCTCCACCGACTCTGAATCGGACGTGAACAGGGAGAAAATCCCTTTGATTAATGTTTGGGTTAATTGGGTATCAGTACCCAATATAAAAACATTTGTGATTTGGTACCTTGTGAGAGAAAATAAGTTTAAAAATGCCAAAATTGCCCTTGTCTTTTATTTGATTTTAATTGATCCCCGCGCTCCCGAAAATGATATCAGAGCTTAAGGTTGATTTATTTCAAACACAAAATTTATTATTACTAGTAACTAATTGTATGAGAAGGAGAATTTTGAAGAAATTATGAATCCGAACTTCGGTTCAAGGAAAATAATTTACAAGGAATATTCCAATATTTTGGAATATAAACAAGTACATCTAACTATTGTTAGATATCAGAAACAGAAAGGGAAGCTACTGCACCCTCAGGTAAAATCCCAGGTAAACTTATGATTCAAAATAATAAGTTTCTGGAGATAGTTCCAGACTCCTCTAAGCTCTCTTTAGATCTTAGAGAAATTCAAAAGACAGTCCAAAATTATGGCAATATGCTGTATTTTGTACCGCAACGAGTTGAGAAAATCCTTGAAACCCAAGAAGAAATTCTGGGATTATTAAAGGATATTCAAACAAGAATTCAGAAACTGGAACAACAACCAAGTTCCAGTAGAAGAACTTCAGGAGGTTGGTTACCACCATCTTTTGGTACTGAACCTTTGTTACATCAACAAGGGAAGGCCAGAGTGGTATCAAAACCTTTGACTGAAGAAGAAAAGATGATCAATCTAATCAAGTCTGTCTCAGAAAAGAAATTCATCTGATGACAACTTTAGAAAGGATTGGTTTAGAGGATCTACAAGAGCTTGCAGAATCTTTCGCAAATCTCAAAGTAGTAGATCTAAGGATGAACACAACTGTAGGTGAAACACCACCTGCTATAACCTGGTCATCCTCTCAAGAACCACCAAGGGAAAGTGTGAGATCTCGAAATGTAAACATGAGAGAATCTCAATCTGATTTCCATACTGGTGGAGGATCACACCCAGCAGGGACAAGGGCAAGGAGAAATCAAATTCCTTTGCACCAAACACCCTATGGAAAAACTGTTTTAGATCCTATACATCCTTACGGGGTTATGCTTAACCTAGATGTATTAGACTTCAAAAACAGAGAAGATCTCATAGATGATTAGACATCTGCTATGAGAATTTCAGCAGGAACACTCGATCTCAACAAAGAAGGATTCATTAAACTTTTGGAAATGAGTCTTATGGGATCAGTGAAAATTGCTTGGGACATGACTTCATCAGATATGAAAGAGTCAGTCCTAGTTGGAGAATCTTTTAGTGAGATCGCTGGAAAAATGGCTACCCTATTTAAAGCCCATTTTATAGGGGTAGACTATTTCAACAGTCAAGATATAGAGAAGAAGAAGAAATACACTCAAGCTCTGTATAGTCTTGAATTACATGACATATGTTTGGTGGATGAATACATTATGTTATTCACTAAATATAGATGGAATTCAGGAGTCGAAGAAGATATAGCTATGCAGCTTTTCTTCGCAAAAATGCCGAGCCCTTGGAGAGAAATGCTCATAAGGGAATATGTACATGGTAATCCAGATACGTTGGCAAGAAGAGCCTCTTTCCTCAAAGGAAAATTGGCAGAATGGTGTCACATGACGGCATTACAAAAGAATTACAAACGCTTAAGGGGTATCAACAAAAGAACTCCTTTGTGTTGTAAAGAAAATGACCTTCCAACAATTATTGGAAGTAAACCACAAAAGCATAAGAGGAAAAGTTTTAGAACTCATCCTTATGCACGAAGTGGAAGAAGTTCTTGGAAACCAAGAACTGTATGGTCTAGACAGAAAGCCAGATCTTATAAATCTGGACAAAGAAGCGGACCATCAAGAAGTAGGATATCATCCCAAGCATCGAGTACATCTCGAAGCACAGGAAGAACACCTACAAAGAAAACTTTCAGAAGAGCTCATACTCGAGCCAATGAAAGTTTCAAGGATTGCAATTGCTGGACATGTGGAGCAAGAGGTCATATCTCGACCAACTGTCCGGAAAATGAAAAAAGAGGTATTAAACGCTTTGATCCTACCCCGGATATTAAAGAAGCAGTTTACTACCAAGATCTTATTCAAGTATACCGATTTTAGGACATCGCCTCAGATGAAAGTATATATGTAGAAGAAGTCTTAAGTCAAGAAGAATCTGATGGAACAGAATCGGAATCTGACTGAAGACGAGGTGTTTCGACACGAAACACATGAAGATCTGTCTGGGTTTTTTAGCCAGACAACAATATCTCATAACATGGTTCAAAGAATCATGAGAGAAAATCCGAGTCTACAGAGATATCAAGGTTTCTCTGCAGGACAGGTAGAAAAGTTCTTAGGAAGTCTTGGCCTAAGAAACAGAAAGCATCATCTAATCTATAAAGTTTCTAGAAGGGAAATGGCAATCCCGATGGAACTTACAGGAAATAGAATGGAGATGCAGTTAATTCCTTTCGAAGAAATTAAGGAGGAATTACAAAAACTCAAGATAGAAGTAGCAAGGACTATGTCCTGGATTCATATTGGAGCAATCCAAATTATGATAAAGGCTACTTTCAAAGAAGGGATAGATTCACCAATTGATATTGCTATATGCGATAAAAGAATGGGGAATCTACAAGATTCAGTACTGGGAACAATCTCAGGAAATCTCTGTGCAGGAAAAATTGTAGGAGTAATATATCCAAGGATAGCCTACAACCTGGCAGATCGAGATTTCAGCCGAGCCTTGACATTGCATCAGAACTTCAAGGAAAAAAGGCTGATGAAAGAAGGTAATAGACCATATTCTATTACCTATCAAATTTCATATGCTTTATCTAATACACATCATTCTGAATTGTTTATTAGAAACGAGTTTATTGAAATACCAGAGATATTCGGAAAAGTTGCACAGGAAATTTATCCAGAACGAGTCGAGTTTCCTTTAATACAGGAAAACAGATATCCAGATCCAAGACAAACCGATTCTACAGAGGAATCAAAGTCTTAGACTGGAATCAAGAAGACTATCTTTTCAAGGAGATAGAATTACAAGTTACAGATGTGATAAAAAGCCTGTCATAGAAACCCAACAGGAGCTGAAAAGTTTTTCTACAATAGGAAAGCTGAGATGCCCAGAAGGTTGGAAGGTGATCGAGCAAAACTTGCACAGTGAATGGTCCCAAAATTTGTTTTATAAATGAAAGCTCGATTTAAAATATCGCAAGTGCACGATAGTCAAGTTATAATAAACGTAAGTGAATACGAGTATCGATCCACAAGGACTGCGTTACAATATTCTTATTTTCACTTCAATTTCTTTAGCAACGATAGATTGAGTTGGTGATTAAACTAAAGTGAATTTAATAACTAAAATGATTAAAATGCAAGAACAAATAATCAAGAAATCAATGATTAGATTGGATGTAAATCAAATGAGAAGCGAATTTGTTGGGAATTATCAGTTCACCTACCGCTCGTGTTCAAATAATTATACTCGACTTTTACTCGTGCATTCGACGGAATTCCCTAGACTAATTAATATACTCTGTCGAGCTATATTAATACTAATCATAAACATGCAGTAATCAAGTATCCTCAATTATTTAACAGTTCACGATTGCATTACGTTCTATGAAATCCGCTAGCTTTCATCCGGGTGAATTATCACTATCGACACGTACCCAATTCCGTATATCTACTAAAATTGTAAATCCGTGGTCTATGCTATTCGATCCTATTGTCAATTATTCTATCAAAATCATTAACAACATGAAATAATCAAAGGAAGTTAGCTAGACTTCAATTGAAATAAGAAAGCGCAAAAGCATAAACAAATCACTCATAAAAACGTCGATAAATAATGTTAAACCACGAGTACGGGGTAGGATCCCCTCAAATCCCAACAAATATAGAGTTTAGCCAACCAAATTCATACTAAAAATCAACAATCTATGCAAGAGAATAAAATACTGCATAATAAAATACTAAATATGACGATGGAAGATGGCTGCGACGCTTGGAATTCTCGAGTTCTTCGAAAGTCTTCCTTACTCCTAGCCTTCTCTCCCAGAAAAATTGATGAAAATATGATGAATCCTCCTCTAAGAGGCGCCCAATCTCGTGTATTAGGTTAGTGGTCTTGGATAGAGTCCATGAAAATAGAAACAAATCTCGCAGAATCTTGCTGGATCGCGTGACTCGCTAGGGCGGTAGGTTTTGACCGCTGGGGCGAGTGACTCTCGAATAAAAATCTTTAGCCTTCTCTCTAGTCTCGCTGGGGCGGCCACTTTTGACCCCCCGAGCGAGAGATCTTCTGTTAAATTCTCTTGTCCAGGCTAGCAGTCTCGCTGGGGCGGTCAGTTTTGACCGCCCTAGCGAGAGGTCTTCTGTTCGAAATCCTCGGTAAGACTAGAATGCTCGCTGGGGCGGTCAGTTTTGACCGCCCTAGCGAGGCTTCTTCGTTGTTGTGCCCATTTTCTGCCATATTTGGTTCCATTCCTACAAAATACCACAAAACACACGAGATCAGTCATATGCTAAATAATGCAAACAAAATGCAAGAATAAACTAGAACAACCTAATATGATGTATGAATGCGACTCGAAACCAACACTAAAAACACGTAAAAACGAGTCCTATCAACCCCCTCATACTAACCTTTTGCTCGCCCTCGAGTAAAATAGGTTAAAGCACGAGATTCTAATAGACAAAATAAAAACGAAATAACCAACACAAGAAAAAGTTAATGGTGAGTTAACAACTTTATGTTCATGCCTCAGTAAATTTTTTCACATCATAATCAAATCATTTCACAAATAAATACTCTTTCTCATCTACAAATAAGTCTTGGCACTAATTCGAACGTGTGTGTGTCATGGTGGGTCTAGTCATTCGTACGTCAAATAGATCAATCGTCAAGTTATGCAAGTCACTCAATTAACACTTCAATACAAATCTCACTAGCATGCATCCCCGTGTCCATTCATCACTAACCATCATTTTGAACTTTAGTTAATTTTTAAGTGCATATAAGGGTGTCGAAAGGAAAGAAAATAAGCTCAAGTGGCGAAAAGTTGGGAGTACATCGATCATTTTCATTGTGCAATTGTCAAGACTGTGCGTCTGACTTCCTCGACTCCTTACATCTCCAACTTTTAGCCTAGGAATAGAATTTCATTCCTTTTATTTCGGCTCCCCCTCACCTTACATCTCCTTTTTTCCCAAAGTTCTTTTTACAAGAACTTTGTTATTTCAACATTTTGATGCACAATTTTCACACATGTACTCCCTAGGCTAAGAATATATCTTTTTGGATTATAGCTGGTTAGGAGTACTGTATTTGAATTCAGGGTATTGACAAGGGGGCATATGTACAGTTCAAGGTCAGTCAAATGCTATCATGCACGATCTCAATCAGTGACTTATTTCCACGGGTTTTCATGCTAAATCAATTCATACGTGATGTCTTTCAAGTTAACCAACAAGAATTTCAAATTTCACCATTATTCCTACAAAATTCTAGGCCCCACACATATGTGCTCAAAAAGTTCAAAATTTGCACCAAAACTCATGTTTCAACAATCCAGAGTATCATTCATGCATTGACCCAATCAATATTTCTCAAAGCAACATCATCATCGGCTCATAAATCATGTCAACTCACCATAAACGACTCACAATCTAACAACGAAAATACAACGACTTAAAAACCCAAATAACAAACTAAATAACTGAACAAACAAACAAAACAAACTACCCGACCCCCTCATACTAGAGTTGTGCAATGCCCTCATCGCACAAAACGAAACAGACACGAAAACAATAACAACTTATGAATTCAAATGCAACAATAGAAAATGCAAAAGAAAAAGAAAGGGGAAACAGTGAACTCCCCTGATCAAAACTCCTCCTCCTCATCATGCTCAGGTGGTGGATTGCCCTCGTCAGCTGCAGGCGGCATAGGATACGTGTACTGGAAGTGGAAAGGTGGCGGGTATGCTGGAACAGGCGGCCGGCCGGAAGTGTCTAAGCCCAAGTGAGTCGAGATGCCCTGCACCAAGTACTCGATGTTCAGAGTGTGGGCTTGGTCGATGGCCTGATAATGAGTCTGGTAGGTGGCCCAAGCGCCCAACTCGTCGACTCGGTCTCGAATGGCACGGCGGCGTGGCTGCGGTGGTGGTGGATGTCCGAAGACCGGAGGTGGTGGAGCGGCTTGCACGTGACCGTAAAATACATCAGCGGGCAGCTCATCCCGTCTCTTCGCGTACTTGGAGGTATGAAGAGCCTCATCGATGGCTCTCATTGGCGGTAGCCACTCATCATCGTCCGCGAAAATCACACCCGCGCGGGCACATAGCTCAGTCACGATAGTGGGGAAATAAAAGGCTAACTTGTTGCAATTGATACAGATAGTAAGCTGCTCGAATATGAGTTTGCCCACATCAATAGGCATCCCGGTATAGATCGCATAAAGAACCACCGCCCTATCCCGCTGTACATCACTCGTATGCCCTACCGGCATCAATCTCTTCGATAGAAAGGCATACCAAAGTGCCGCCTTCACCTTCAAAAATTTCTCAAGAAACACCGTATACGTTCCCGGCTGCTTCCACATAGTGCCCAGATAACACAATGTGTGAATGATCAGATCGTAATCCGGATTCAGCACCCAAGCCTGGAATACCGAATCATCCACTGCCGGTAAACCCAACAAATCATTTATCGTTTTAGGATCATATGGGACTAGACGTCCCCTCACCCTAGCCTTAGTTTCAGTCCCTTTCGGGGCGTTAGCGTAAAACTCACGTACAACCGGCACCACAGCCGCATTCGGTTGTGCTAAAAAATTCGTCCACCCTCGTCCTGCAACTTCTAACTCCTCAAAAACATTATCTAAAATCCACGAAGTACATCCCCTCTCAGGGATTGGTTTTCTATGGAGTTTAGCTTGCTCACATCGCTCCCTAGCCCTGTCATTCACAAATATAGAGGGGGTGGATCGAGAACTAGAGGCACCGCGGGTTACCTTCGAGCGTTTGGAAGCCATGGTATGAGATGAGTGCCACAAAGGAGGAGCCCGAAGTAGTAGATGTTGCCGGAGCTTGAAAAGAACGGAAGAGATGGCGGCGGCGGCGGCGTAGGTGGTAGGAGAGTGTAGATTTGCCCGGAAAAATCGTGTCTTGAGCTTTGAAACAAAGGAGATTCCCAAATATACCTGTAAATTGGCAAGAAACCACGTTAATCGCTTCAGATCTGGCGTGGGGGGGCGGAATTTTGAGAGAAAAGTGTAGGATTTCGAGTGGGAGAGGAGAGAAGTGTGGCGCAGTTTTTAAGTGAATCGCGACTCGCTAGGGCGGTCAAAAGTGTCCGCCCTAGCGAGAGTCTTTCTGTCCGAAAAACTCGAGTGCTCGCTGGGGCGGATACAAGTGTCCGCCCTAGCGAGGGGTTTTCTGTTTAAAAATTTTTTTAAAAAATTGCGAGTGTTCGCGAGGGCGTTCAGTTTTGACCGCCCGAGCGAGAATCTCTCTGCCCGAAATTCATGAAAAATTTGAACCTCTCGCTGGGGCGGTCAATACTAACCGCCCTAGCGAGGTATTTCTGAAGAAATTTTGAAATTTTTTTTTTTTTTTTTTATGCAAATGCCATGCAACTACCTAAATGCAAATGATGCGAATGCTAAAAAAAATCTAATTAAAATCAGAATAAGGAGTAGAAGTAGTTCTCAATTTATAGTCTAGAGCTCGACTTTTCACCCATGTCCTCAACGACTGTCTTGGAGCCGAGTGACTCCAATTTGTGGCTCAATCGTGCCACCAATATAGTGCTTTAATCTTTGGGCGTTCACAGTAAACGTCCCTTCCTTGCCATCATGCAACACCACTGCACCTGATGGGAACACCTCGGCTATAACGAATGGTCCTGACCATCTTGACTTCAGCTTGCCCGGAAAGAGTCGTAAGCGAGAGTTGTATAACAACACCGCTTCACCCACTTTGAATTCTCTTCTTACAATGTGTTTATCATGGGCTCTTTTGGTGCGTTCCTTGTAAGATAGGGCAAGATCATACGCTGTACCTCGGAACTCATCCAACTGACTCAACTGCAACAGTCGTTTTTCACCTGCAAGAGCAAAATCAAAGTTCAGTGCCTTGGTCGCCCAATATGCTCTATGCTCTAATTCTACGGGTAGATGACATGCTTTATCAAAAAGTAACCTATATGGTGTAGTGCCTATAGGTGTTTTGAACGCAGTACGATAAGCCCACAAAGCATCATCTAACCGAATGGACCAGTCCTTTCGATTCACATTAACCGTCTTTTCTAAAATCCTCTTAATCTCTCGATTGGACACTTCAACTTGTCCACTAGTCTGAGGGTGGTATGGAGTGGAAACTTTGTGGGTGACACCATATTTGTCCATCAGTTTATCAAAAATTTTGTTGCAAAAATGGGTGCCACCATCACTTATGATTGCACGTGGTGTACCGAATCGATTAAAAATGTGTTTTTTCAAAAATTTTAACACCACTTGTGCATCATTCGTGGCACAAGCCTCCGCCTCCACCCATTTAGATACATACTCCATTGCCACCAAAATAAATTTCTTTGTAAAAGACGCAGGAAAAGGACCCATAAAATCAATCCCCCACACATCAAATATTTCACACTCAATAATGTTATTCAAAGGCATCTCATGACGGTTAGAAATATTACCTGTGCGTTGGCATCTATCACAATTGAGAACATACAAACGAGCATCCTTAAAAAGAGTTGGCCAATAGAAGCCACATTCGAGTACCTTAGATGCCGTCCGTATGGGTCCAAAGTGACCACCTACCTCACGGTCATGGCAGTGGTTCAAAATTTGACTGGTTTCCTCCTCCGCTACACATCTTCTTATCATGGCATCTGCACAGATTTTAAACAAAAACGGTTCCTCCCAAAAATAATATTTCACGTCAGAAAAGAATTTCTTTCTTTGGTGAAACGATAAATTTGGGGGAGGTGTGCCAGTGACAAGAAAATTTGCGAAATTGGCATACCAAGGGCACGCATTTACCTCAAACAATTGCTCATCAGGGAACCAGTCATCTATATCAGTGTTAACGCCATTAATTCTAATATCCTCAAGCCTAGACAGATGATCAGCAACCACATTTTCTACACCCTTTTTATCTCGAATCTCGAGATCAAATTCTTGCAATAGTAAAATCCACCTAATTAACCTAGGTTTCGCATCTTTCTTAGCAAGCAAGTATTTTAGGGCAGAATGATCTGTATACACAATCACTTTAGACAGAACAAGGTATGAATGAAATTTCTCAAAAGCAAATACTATAGCAAGTAATTCTTTTTCAGTAGTAGCGTAATTCAATTGAGCATCATTTAAGGTCTTACTTGCATAGTAGATGGTATGAAATACCTTGTTCTTCCTTTGACCCAGCACCGCACCAACAGCTCTATCACTAGCATCGCACATTACCTCAAACGGTAACTCCCATCAGGGGCAGTCAGAACAGGTGCTGTCACCAAGCTCTTCTTGAGTACTTCAGAATGCTGCAGACAAGTAGAATCATATTTAAACTCAACATCTTCATCAACAAAGAGGAAAAGGCTTAGGCAATTTAGAAAAATCCTTAATAAAACGCCTATAAAACCCGCATGGCCTAGGAAACTTCGAACTCCCTTATCGATGAAGGTGGTGGTAGATTTTGATCACTTCCACCTTGGCCTTGTCGACCCTCGATTCCATCTTCCGATACTTGTGTCCTAACACAATCCCCTCTTGCACCATGAAGTGACATTTCTCCCAATTTAACACCAAATTGCTCTCTTCACATCTAATGAGCACCAAATTCAAATTTTTAAACATTCATCAAATGAAGAGAGCAATCATCCATAAAACTTCAAGAAATTCTCAATCATGTCATGAAAATAGCGGTCATGCATCTTTGAAATGTAGCAGGTGCATTGCATAGACCAAAGGGCATACGCCTAAACGCAAAAGTACCATAAGGGCAAGTGAAAGTAGTTTTCTCTTGGTCCTCGGGTGCAATTGTGATTTGGTGTATCCCGAATATCCATCCAAAAATAGTAAATTCATGACCGGCTAATCGTTCAATCATTTGATCAATAAATGGCAAGGGGAAGTGATCTTTACGGGTTGCATCATTTAATTTCCTATAATCCTGCACACACGCCAACCCGTAACGATTTAGTGGGAATCAACTCATTTTTTTCATTGGTAAATACAGTAATCCCACCCTTTTTAGGCACACATTGTACAGGACTTACCCACGCACTATCAGAGATAGGATAGATAATACCTCGTCCAGAAGTTTGATCGTTTCAGCTTTTACTACCTCTTGCATCTTTGGATTGAGTCTCCTTGTGGTGTGCTAGAGGTGAGTACTTATCTTCCATTAGGATTTTGTGCATGCAGATCGAAGGACTTATCCCCTGATGTCCGAACTTTCAAGCGAATGCTCCTCTATGCTCCTTAAGGACTCCCAAGAGCTTACCTCCATATCATCTGTCAAAGAAGAGGAAATAATAAAAGGCAGTTTATTATTTTCTCTAAATATACGTACTTGAGATGTGGAGTAGTGGTTTGAGCTCCAAAGTGGGTGGCTCCTCTAGGCTTGATTTTTGAGGCATTAAATCTTTTCTATCCCCCAATTCCTGCTAGTCGAAGCCTCACTTGCTTTCTCCAAGGTGGAATGGCATTCAAATGAGCTACACCTCCATCCTTTCCTCGTCCAGCTCGTCCTCCTGTTTTTCAGTAGTGAGAGTAGCCTCCAATGGCTCTTGCAATCCATCCTGCACAAAATCACAAAACAGAGAATCTAAGACATCAACGCGAAAACAACTATCATCGTGCATTGTGTGTTTGAGAGTATAAAGACATCAAAAATAATTTCTTCTTCTCCAACTCTCAGTCTCAATTTTCCTCGTCAACAT
>NW_027331188.1:0-100000 GCF_022965805.1 Primulina eburnea
CACAACCAATAGAAGTACATAATGAAATTCCAGTAATATTGGGACGACCATTTCTAGCAACTTCAAATGCTTTAATTAATTGTCGAAATGGAATAATGAAATTGTCTTTTGGAAATATGACTCTAGAACTTAATGTGTTTAATTTATGTAAACAACCAAGTATTAATGAAAATGAAGATGATAATGAAATTCAAACAATTGTGGAAGAAAATATACAAGAAGAAAACTTAAATCAACAATGTGAAGTTTTTTCAGTAGAAAGTTTGGAGTCTGAAAATAATTTTAAAGAAGATGATAATGCAAAACTTGAATTAAAAGCTTTACCATTAGAATTGAAATATGTATTTCTTGGTCAAAATAAAACATTTCCTGTTGTAATTTCTTCCACTCTTCTACCAAATCAAGAAGAAGATTTAATTCAATTACTTAAAAAATATAAAAATGCAATTGGATGGACTTTGAAAGATATAAAAGGCATGAATCCTTTAATTTGTACACATAAAATTCACTTGGAAGAAAATGCTAAAACGTATCAACAACCGCAAAGAAGGTTAAATCCACATATGAAAGAAGTTGTTAAGAATGAAGTATTAAAACTATTAGACGCTGGAATTATCTATCCAATCTCAGATAGTAAATGGGTAAGTCCAACACAAGTAGTACCTAAAAAGTCAGGCATCACTGTTATAAAAAATGAAAAAGGAGAGTTATTACAAACTAGGATTCCATCTAGTTGGCATATGTGTATTGATTATAGAAAATTAAATGATGCAACTAGAAAAGATCATTTCCCACTACCATTTTTAGATCAAATTTTAGAAAAAGTAGCAGGAAATTCTTATTATTGTTTTCTTGATGGGTATTCGGGGTATTATCAAATACCTATATCATTAGAAGATCAAGAAAAAACAACTTTCACTTGTCCTTTCGGAACTTTTGCATTTAAAAGAATGCCATTTGGTTTATGTAATGCTCCGGCTACTTTTCAAAGATGCATGTTAAGTATTTTCAGTGATATGATTGAAGAATATGTAGAAGTTTTTATGGATGATATAACTGTTTTTGGAAACTCATTTGAAAATTGTCTTAAAAATCTAGAAGAAATATTAAAAAGATGTGAAGAAAAAAATCTTGTTTTAAATTGAGAAAAATGTCATTATATGGTTAAATCTGGGATTGTCTTAGGACATGTGATATCTGAAAAAGGAATTGAAGTTGATAAAGCCAAAGTTGATGTTATTGCTAATTTAACATCACCAAAAACGGTCAAAGAAGTTCGTTCATTCTTGGGTCATGCAGGATTTTATAGAAGGTTTATAAAAAATTTCAGCATAATATCTAAACCAATTTCAAATCTTTTAACAAAAGATACACAATTTGAATGGACTCAGAAATGTGAAAATGCTTTTAAAAAAATTATTAATCTTTTAGTTACATCATCTATTTTACAACCTCCAGATTGGTCTTTACCATTTGAATTAATGTGTGATGCAAGTGATTATGCTATAGGAGCTGTGTTAGGACAAAGAAAAGAAGGAAAACCTTATGCAATCTATTATGCTAGTAGAACCTTAAATAGTGCCAAAATAAATTATTCAACTACTGAAAAAGAATTACTTTCAGTAGTATTTGCATTAGATAAGTTTCGATCTTATTTAATTGGTTCTACTACTATTGTTTACACCGATCATTCTGCCATAAAATATTTATCAAATAAACAAGATGCTAAGCCAAGATTAATACGGTGGATTTTATTGTTACAAGAATTTGATATTATAATTAAAGATAAAAAGGAAAAGAAAATGTTGTAGCCGATCATTTATCTAGAATAATAACTGAATCATCTCATAATGAAATACCAATAAATGAAAATTTTCCAGATGATCAGTTGTTTTATGCTACTATTATGCCCTGGTTTGCTAACATTGTAAATTTTCTTGTGACAAATAAAATGCCTTCTCATTGGAATTCACAGGATAAGAATAAATTCATGATAGAAGTTAAAAAATTTTATTGGGATGATCCTTACTTATTTAAGTATTGTCCTGACCAAATTTTTCGACGATGCATACCCGACAATGAAGTAGGTAATGTTATTAAATTTTGTCATTCTGAAGCATGTGGAGGTCATTTTTCATCCAATAAAACAGCTACAAAAATCTTACAATGTGGATTTTATTGGCCGTCTTTATTCAAAGATACTCATTTATTTTGCAAATCTTGTGAAAACTGTCAGAAGATGGGATCAATTTCAAAACGAAACATGATGCCTTTAAATCCAATCATAATTATCGAAATATTTGATAGTTGGGGGATAGATTTTATGGGTCCATTGCCATTATCTTTTGGATATACGTACATTTTAGTCGCTGTTGATTATGTTTCAAAATGGATTGAAGCAATTGCATGTAGAACTAATGATCATAAAGTTGTTATAAAATTTTTAAAAGAAAATATTTTTAGTCGATTTGGAATACCTAGGGCAATAATTAGTGATGGAGGAAGTCATTTTATAAATAAATCATTTTCTTCTTTATTAAGAAAATATGGCATTACACATAAAGTTTCTACCCCATATCATCCTCAAAGTAATGGTCAAGTTGAACTTGCAAATAGAGAAATAAAACAAATTTTAGAAAAAACAGTTAATCCAAATCGAAAAGATTGGTCTTTAAGATTAACTGATGCATTATGGGCATATAGAACTGCATTTAAAACATCATTAGGGATGTCACCATATAGGTTAGTTTTTGGTAAGCATTGTCATTTACCGGTTGAACTAGAACATAAAGCTTATTGGGCAATTAAAGCATTTAATACTAATTTAGATGATGCATCTAAATTAAGAAAATTGCAAATAAATGAACTTGAAGAATTAAGAAATGATGCATATGAAAATTCAAAGATTTATAAAGATAAATCTAAAGCCTTTCATGATAAAAATATTATGAGAAAGTCATTTGAAATTGGACAAAAAGTTTTGCTTTATAATTCTCGTTTGCATTTATTTCCAGGTAAACTAAGATCGAGGTGGTCAGGACCATTTATAGTCAAATTTGTTTATCCTCATGGTGCTGTTGATATTGAAAATCCTAAAAATAATGACGTGTTTAAAGTTAATGGGCAAAGACTTAAGCCTTTTATAGAAAATGAAATTCTTAATGATGAGTTTATGCCTTTATATGATCCACAATAGTTGTTTGATATTTTCATTTTGTTTTGCAGATTCTAGTTCATTTCCCGGTTAAGTGGCAGATAACGGTACTCCGTGACTGTTTAAGTCGGTTTCTTCAGTTTTCCCAAAATAATTGAAATATATATAATAATAATAATATGGATGCGTGTATTATGAATCTTCGTAAATATTTTGCTTGTTTACCTGATAATGCGTTGAAAAAAATTTATAAAGCTAGATGTGAGCGGCTAAGGTTGATGATGTCATATGGCATACCGGATGATATCCGTTTAATAATTGAAGCAAAAGTCCGATTGGTTGGGGAAGCAAGTGAATTAATAATAAGACATATGCCAGGATTTGGTAAAAGCACATATGCCAAAAAGCGAAGAGCTAAACGTATAGGTGGATGTCATAAATGTGCAAGGTGGACTTGTAAAGGAAATTGCAAAAATGTTGGAATGACATCAATGAATAGAGAAGATAAAATTTTATTCATTAAGAATGGTCTGAGTAAAGAGCCTTTTTTAATTTTCTAGAGGTTCTTGATACGCATTCTAGTGGGTACGTGCAAAATAAACTTCTTAAACTATGGTGGCAATTTCAACAGGAGGAATATCAATATGGACGGTGGAATCAACCTTACAAAGATCCTACTGTAGTAACGCATATCTATTTAGATAAGTAAAAATATACACAATTTCGTCTTGGGAATCTGACGTTAAAAGACCCTGTTTGCCAATTTATAAGAAAATTGGATGGGAAGCATATCCTCGACTCATAGAAGGCGTTGAAGCCGTTACTGAACGTAAAATCAGAGGAAGATGTGAGCCACAATCACAACTACGCTATATATATTTGTTTTAATTTTGTCATTTTTATTTTCTTTTAATAATAATAATTTCCTGTTCAAATATTGACTTTTGTCATGTTACGCTTATAAATTCATATGATGTGATCTAACAATTACAGAAAACATATTTCTCAACATGTCAACGTCCACGGTAAGTAAAATAAAAAATATTTGTGTATTTTGTGGATCTAGTGCAGGAAAAGATTCAATTTATGAAGATGTAGCAGAAAAGCTTGGAATAACACTTGCTAAAAGAAAGATTCATTTGGTATATGGTGGTGGTGAAGTTGGCCTCATGGGAAAAGTTACAAAAGCTGCGCATGCAGGTGGAAGTGAAGTCTTAGGCATTATTCCGATTACCTTAGCCAATCTTACAGGACCAACAATAGGAGAAGAAATGAAAGTGAACAACATGTATGAACGAATTACTCAAATGATTGAACATTCAGATGCTTTCATTGCTCTGCCAGGAGGTTTCGGTACTTTGGAAGAAATATTTCATACTGTTTGTTGGGCACAATTAAATATCCACAATAAGCCAATTGGTTTGTTAAATGTTAACAATTATTATGATAAACTGTTATCGTTTCTTGATGATGTTGTGGAACAGGGATTTATTTCATTAGCTTCGCGAATGATGTTAGTTTCTGCTACAAGTGAAGGTGAACTTATTGATTTACTGCAAGGATTTAGTCATGAACCAGATCCATTCTTATCTCAACTTAATTGGCCAACATCCAAGAGTAAGAAAAGAAAATTCATGTGATGCTAAACTTGTGATTCAACGGTATGTTTTTAATGTTTTTTTTTCAGGTATGAATAATTTCTTCTTCTTCTTCTCTTCTTAGTTTTTTTTTTATATATAAAAATAAAAATATGTAGTAATAATAATAATACTTTTTAGTTCAATGTCGAGTAAGGTGTCAGTAAAATGCACCTGAGACGCATTAGTTAATAATTAACGGAAAATCACAATACACTAGATTTTAATATTCATTATATTCAAATTACATACTACAAGAAAAATTAGTTTTTCATATGTACCAATTTATATATATATATTTTTGATTAATTAATATAAAATATATAATAGATGTGTTTATTTATTTACATATATGTATATATTTGTGTGTGTTTTCAAATAAAATAATTTCTAAAATTTTTATGAGAATATAGTTAAAAGATATGGTTTGTATGGTTGTTAACATGTATAATTGAAAGAATTCTTTTGTAAAAGTATAATATATACTCACACATCTTTTGTGAGTGAGTGGTGAGAATTGAGAAAACAATTAATAAACTTTTATTGATTATTAAAAAATGGTTTATTACAAGAATTTAAATCCCCTAAAAAAAATATTTATTGAAAAAAAAAGAAGTAAATAAATAACGGACTGCAAAATACTTTATTCAGTGTAATTTTTTTTAGATTTGATTGATATACTATCAATGTGTTCTAAAAATATCAATCAATGTGTTAAAAAAAAAAAAAAGAGAAAAAAAAAACGAAAAAAAAAAGATTTGTTTGTGCTAGATAAGTTTCAAAGGAAATCAGATGTATCCGTTATATTATGGTAGAATGTTTGGATAGAAAATTTTATGTTATTGTAAAATTTTGCAGTCACGTTATTTAAAAAAAAAAAACAACAATAAAAAGAAAGAAAAAAAAGAAAAAAGGGGATTTTATTCTTTGTAAATTTTCCTATTTTGTTTTCAATATTAGTTTAATTAATTTTCTGTTTTAATACTTGGCCTTTTTCAATGAGAGTTAATATTCATTCCAACTCCATGAGTGAAAACTAGCTATTCCTTAAACAGTTTGACCCGAAAGATTATATGGAGTTGAGGCTTTTACAATAATATTCTTGATATTATACATGTTATGGTGGGTGGTGTGAATTATTTTTTTGACTATATTATTATAATTTTTTTTAGAAATTTAAAAATTATATATATATATTGTTACTTTATATATTATGTGAAAATAAGAATAAAAACACATCTAATTATATATTATTATATTAAACGAATATATATATATATATATATATATAAATCGGTATATGATTTTGTTTTTAATGAATATGTTTGTATTTGAATATATAAAAGGAATAAAGAATCTAGGTTGTGATTTTCCGATAAATTTTATTACTAAGGGACTAGTAATAATATAGTGTGGGGGTGTGATGAAACTTAAAATTAATAATTTATTATATGTTAAAACCTGTATTTTAAAATTTTTAAATTTCATTAAAATTATAAATTATGTTATTTTAGTATTGTTTGTTTATATTTAAATGTCTTACTAAATTTGTTTTATTTTCAGGTTTTTTTACGTGTTGGTAAAATAATGATATCTCAAGCTAGAAAATTCAAATGGAGGTGACTCAAACATGGTTGGAATCCTTGAGAAGTTATCTACAACTTTGCAGAAGACATGATTGCCTAAAAAGCTCATTAAGATGATCAAATTGTGCAAAGATCAAAAGGAGGACACATTTACTTTTACTATGACCATCATTTAGTAAAAAATTCATAACTATTTCAATATTTATCCAAATGAGGTGAATCAAGTGGCCAAACTCATCTACACAAAATTCCCCACATGTTTGTGGCCTTAATCAGAGTCAAAGTGGTGAGAAAAGTCGTGGAACAAAGCATTGAAAGAAGGGACATGGAATTGGAGTTGAGGAGACAAAGAATACTATTACAACTACATGGGATTAATAGAATTTTTGACCCTTTCTCTCATTTGGCCTATAAATAGAGGCCTTGTGCTAGCTTGAGAATCATTCTATCTCATTGTAAAATATAGTGTGAGTGTGTATCAAAGTTCTAAGTTCCAATATATTTTCTTTCATTTTCTCAATTATGAGTGATATTTTAGTGTTGATTAAAAGTAAATTCATGGCAAGCTAAATCTATTATGTCAAGGTGAAGAGGATGCATTCTTGGTGAAGTAAGATTGTTTATATTTTGTATATTATTTCTTTATTTCTTTTCATTTAGCTAACTTATTTTCATTGTAGGTATAAAAATGAATTATTTGTTGTTATCAATTTACATCAAATGCTTGATACCATTAAAGTGGTTATCTTGATTTGTCGTTTAATTTTGATACAATAAATATTTCATCACTTATTATATATATATATATAGATATAAATATATATGTATATATATTTATATAATAATATCATAATATTTCATTTAGGCAATAGCGTGGCTCTGCCAGTTGTTCTAAATTATATATTATGATTTAATACTAATATCTAACAATCTAACATTTACTTTATCGCAACTAACTTTTATTTTTCGCATCTAACTTTTACTTTCTCGCAACTAACTTTTATTTTACCGCAACTAACATTTACTTTATCGCAACTAACTTATTAAATCAATATAGTTCATTTAGGCAATAGCGTGGCTCTGCCGGTTGTTCTAAATGAAATATAATGATTTAATTTAACATTTACTTTATGCAATTATATATTTATATAGTTATAACTATAATCATAGGTACCATATATAAAATATCGGTTAATTCGGTATTTTCTATAATGGGAACTATATTATATTATGTGTGTGTTTTAATTTTCTTGGAACCATTATTTATGGTGGTTTCCTTTGTTTTACTTTTAGTTAAACAATGTTACATAAACCAAGAATAAATCCTCAAGACTTGATAAAATTTATAATTTGTAAACTTCATTCTTGCATTTGGTAATCTATAAATTAATAAATTTAAACTAAAAATAACCTCTCTGTGGATCGATCTCGTACTTACGAAATATATTACTTGCAGACAACCTACACTTGGGTGAATTATTATTTAAGTAGTAGCAATGGACAAACTGAAGTTGTCAATAGAACTTTGGGTACACTTTTGCGTGCTATTTTTAAAAGAACTTGGATTGACATTTCTATGAACTTTATTTTGGGGTTGCCTAGGACTAAGAAGGGGAGGGATTTTATTTTTGGATTACTTTATGGGCAAAACTTTGCTCAATATTGTTGTAATCTACTACTTGTCATCCACAAACGGATGGACAAACTGAAGTTGTAAATAGAACTTTGGGAACACTTTTGCGTGCTATTCTTAAAAGAACTTGGATTGACATTTCTATGGACGTTATTTTGGGGTTGCCTAGGACTAAGAAGGGGAGGGATTCTTAAAAGAACTTGGATTGACATTTCTATGGACTTTATTTTGGGGTTGCGTAGGACTAAGAAGGGGAGGGATTATATTTATGGATTACTTTATGGGCTAAACTTTGCACAATATTGTTGTAATCTACTATAAGAAGGGGAGGGATTATATTTATGGATTACTTTATGGGCTAAACTTTGCACAATAAAGTTGTAATCTACTACTTGTCATCCTCAAACGGATGGACAAACTGAAGTTGTAAATAGAACTTTGGGAACACTTTTGCGTGCTATTCTTAAAAGAACTTGGATTGACATTTCTATGGACTTTATTTTGGGGTTGCCTAGGACTAAGAAGAGGAGGGATTCTATTTATGGATTACTTTATGGGCTAAACTTTGCACAATAAAGTTGTAATCTACTACTTGTCATCCTCAAACGGATGGACAAACTGAAGTTGTAAATAGAACTTTGGGAACACTTTTGCGTTCTATTCTTAAAAGAACTTGGATTGACATTTCTATGGACTTTATTTTGGGGTTGCCTAGGACTAAGAAGGGGAGGGATTCTATTTATGGATTACTTTATGGGCTAAACTTTGCACAATAAAGTTGTAATATCTATGGACTTTATTTTGGGGTTGCCTAGGACTAAGAAGGGGAGGGATTATATTTATGGATTACTTTATGGGCTGACAAACTGAAGTTGTCAATAGAAATTTGGGAACACTTTTGCGTGCTATTCTTAAAAAGAACTTGGATTGACATTTCTATGGACTTTGCTCAATATTGTTGTAATCTACTACTTGTCATCCTCAAACGGATGGACAAACTGAAGTTGTCAATAGAACTTTGGGTACACTTTTGCGTGCTATTCTTAAAAAGAACTTGGATTGACATTTCTATGGACTTTATTTTGGGGTTGCCTAGGACTAAGAAGGGGAGGGATTCTATTTTTGGATTACTTTATGGGCTAAACTTTGCACAATAAAGTTTTAATCTACTACTTGTCATCCTCAAACGGATGGACAAACTGAAGTTGTCAATTGAACTTTGGGTACACTTTTGCGTGCTATTCTTAAAAAGAACTTGGATCGACATTTCTATGGACTTTATTTTGCTGTTGCCTAGGACTAAGAAGGGGAGGGATTCTATTTTGCTCAATATTGTTGTAATCTACTACTTGTCATCCTCAAACGGATGGACAAACTGAAGTTGTAAATAGAACTTTGGGAACAAATATAATCTCCTCAAACGGATGGACAAACTGAAGTTGTAAATAGAACTTTGGGAACACTTTTGCGTGCTATTCTTAAAAAGAACTTGGAATGACATTTCTATGGACTTTATTTTGGGGTTGCCTAGGACTAAGAAGGGGAGGGATTAAATTAATGGATGACTTTTTGGGCTAAACTTTGCACAATAATTGACATTTCTATGGACTTTATTTTGGGGTTGCCTAGGACTAAGAAGGGGAGGGATTCTTAAAAGAACTTGGATTGACATTTCTATGGACTTTATTTTTGGGTTGCCTAAGACTAAGAAGGGGAGGGTGCGTGCTATTCTTAAAAGAACTTGGATTGACATTTCTATGGACTTTATTTTGGAGTTGCCTAGGACTAAGAAGGGGAGGGATTCTATTTATGGATTACTTTATGGGCTAAACTTTGCTCAATATTGTTGTAATCTACTACTTGTCATCCTCAAATGGATGGACAAACCGAAGTTGTAAATAGAACTTTGGGAACACTTTTGCGTGCTATTCTTAAAAAGAACTTGGATTGACATTTCTATGGACTTTGCACAATAAAGTTTTAAACAACTACTTGTCATCCTCAAACGGATGGACAAACTGAAGTTGTCAATAGAACTTTGGGTACACTTTTGCGTGCTATTTTTAAAAGAACTTGGATTGACATTTCTATGGACTTTATTTTGGGGTTGCCTAGGACTAAGAAGGGGAGGGATTCTATTTTTGGATTACTTTATGGGCTAAACTTTGCTCAATATTGTTGTAATCTACTACTTGTCATCCGTTTGAGGATGGACAAACTGAAGTTGTAAATAGAACTTTGGGAACACTTTTGCGTGCTATTCTTAAAAGAACTTGGAATGACATTTCTATGGACTTTATTTTGGGGTTGCCTAGAACTAAGAAGGGGAGGGATTATATTTATGGATTACTTTATGGGCTAAACTTTGCACAATAAAGTTGTAATCTACTACTTGTCATCCTCAAACGGATGGACAAACTGAAGTTGTCAATAGAACTTTGGGTACACTTTTGCGTGCTATTCTTAAAAGAACTTGGATTGACATTTCTATGGACTTTATTTTGGGGTTGCCTAGGAATAAGAAGGGGAGGGATTCTATTTTTGGATTACTTTATGGGCTAAACTTTGCTCAATATTGTTGTAATCTACTACTTGTCATCCTCAAACGGATGGACAAACTGAAGTTGTAAATAGAACTTTGGGAACACTTTTGCGTGCTATTCTTAAAAGAACTTGGATTGACATTTCTATGGACTTTATTTTGAGGTTGCCTAGGACTAAGAAAGGGAGGGATTCTTAAAAGAACTTGGATTGACATTTCTATGGACTTTATTTTGGGGTTGCTTAGGACTAAGAAGGGGAGGGATTATATTTATGGATTACTTTATGGGCTAAACTTTGCACAATAAAGTTGTAATTACTACTTGTCATCCTCAAACGGATGGACAAACTAAAGTTGTCAATAGAACTTTGGGTACTTTTTTGCGTACTATTCTTAAAAAGAACTTGAATTGACATTTCTATGAACTTTATTTTGGGGTTGCCTAGGACTAAGAAGGGGAGGGATTATATTTATGGATTACTTTATGGGCTAAACTTTGCTCAATATTGTTGTAATCTACTACTTGTCATCCTCAAACGGATGGACAAACTGAAGTTGTAAATAGAACTTTGGGAACACTTTTGCGTGCTATTCTTAAAAGAACTTGGATTGACATTTCTATGGACTTTATTTTGGGGTTGAATAGGACTAAGAAGGGGAGGGATTCTTAAAAGAACTTGGATTGACATTTCTATGTAATTTATTTTGGGGTTGCCTAGGACTAAGAAGGGGAGGGATTCTATTTTTGGATTACTTTATGGGCTAAACTTTGCTCAATATTGTTGTAATCTACTACTTGTCATCCTCAAACGGATGGACAAACTGAAGTTGTAAATAGAACTTTGGGTACACTTTTGCGTGCTATTCTTAAAAAAAACTTGGAATGACATTTCTATGGACTTTATTTTGGGGTTGCCTAGGACTAAGAAGGGGAGGGATTCTTAAAAGAACTTGGATTGACATTTCTATGGACTTTATTTTGGGGTTGTCTAGTACTAAGAAGGGGAGGGATTCTATTTATGGATTAATTTATGGGCTAAACATTTCACAATAAAGTTGTAATCTACTACTTGTCATTCTCAAACGGATGGACAAATTGAAGTTGTCAATAGAACTTTGGGTACACTTTTGTGTGCTATTCTTAAAAAGAACTTGGATTGACATTTCTATGGACTTTATTTTGGGGTTGCCTAGGACTAAGAAGGGGAGGGATTATATTTTTGGATTACTTTATGGGCTAAACTTTGCTCAATAAAGTTGTGATCTACTACTTGTCATCCTCAAACGGATGGACAAACTGAAGTTTTAAATAGAACTTTGGGAACACTTTTGCGTGCTATTCTTAAAAGAACATAGATTGACATTTCTATGGAGTTTATTTTGGGGTTGTCTAGGACTAAGAAGGGGAGGGATTCTTAAAAGAACTTGGATTGACATTTCTATGGACTTTATTTTGGGGTTGCCTAGGACTAAGAAGGGGAGGGATTAAATTTATGGATGACTTTTTGGGCTAAACTTTGCACAATAATTGACATTTCTATGGACTTTATTTTGGGAATGCCTAGGACTAAGAAGGGGAGGGATTCTTAAAAGAACTTGGATTGCCATTTCTATGGACTTTATTTTTGGGTTGCCTAGGACAAAGAAGGGGAGGGTGCGTGCTATTCTTAAAAGAACTTGGATTGACATTTCTATGGACTTTATTTTGGAGTTGCCTAGGACTAAGAAGGGGAGGGATTCTATTTATGGATTACTTTATGGGCTAAACTTTGCTCAATATTGTTGTAATCTACTACTTGTCATCCGTTTGAGGATGGACAAACTGAAGTTGTAAATAGAACTTTAGGAACACTTTTGCGTGCTATTCTTAAAAGAACTTGGATTGACATTTCTATGGACTTTATTTTGGGGTTGCCTAGGACTAAGAAGGGGAGTGATTATATTTATGGATTACTTTATGGGCTAAACTTTGCACAATAAAGTTGTAATCTACTACTTGTCATCCTCAAACGGATGGACAAACTGAAGTTGTAAATAGAACTTTGGGAACACTTTTGCGTGCTATTCTTAAAAGAACTTGGATTGACATTTCTATGGACTTTATTTTGGGGTTGCCTAGGACTAAGAAGGGGAGGGATTCTATTTATGGATTACTTTATGGGATAAACTTTGCACAATAAAGTTGTAATCTCTATGGACTTTATTTTGGGGTTGCCTAGGACTAAGAAGGGGAGGGATTATATTTATGGATTACTTTATGGGCTGACAAACTGAAGTTGTCAATAGAACTTTGGGAACACTTTTGCGTGCTATTCTTAAAAAGAACTTGGATTGACATTTCTATGGACTTTGCTCAATATTGTTGTAATCTACTACTTGTCATCCTCAAACGGATGGACAAACTGAAGTTGTCAATAGAACTTTGGGAAAACTTTTGCGTGCTATTCTTAAAAAGAACTTGGAATGACATTTCTATGGACTTTATTATGGGGTTACCTAGGACTAAGAAGGGGAAGGATTCTATTTTTGGATTACTTTATGGGCTAAACTTTGCTCAATATTGTTGTAATCTACTACTTGTCATCCGTTTGAGGATGGACAAACTGAAGTTGTAAATAGAACTTTGGGAACACTTTAGCGTGCTATTCTTAAAAGAACTTGGATTGACATTTCTATGGACTTTATTTTGGGGTTGCCTAGAACTAAGAAGGGGAGGGATTATATTTATGGATTACTTTATGGGCTAAACTTTGCACAATAAAGTTGTAATCTACTACTTTTCATCCTCAAACGGATGGACAAACTGAAGTTGTAAATAGAACTTTGGGAACACTTTTGCGTGCTATTCTTAAAAGAACTTGGATTGACATTTCTATGGAATTTATTTTGGGGTTGCCTAGGACTAAGAAGGGGAGGGATTCTATTTATGGATTACTTTATGGGCTAAACTTTGCACAATAAAGTTGTAATCTCTATGGACTTTATTTTGGGGTTGCCTAGGACTAAGAAGGGGAGGGATTATATTTATGGATTACTTTATGGGCTGACAAACTGAAGTTGTCAATAGAACTTTGGGAACACTTTTGCGTGCTATTCTTAAAAAGAACTTGGATTGACATTTCTATGGACTTTGCTCAATATTGTTGTAATCTACTACCTTTCATCCTCAAACGGATGGACAAACTGAAGTTGTCAATAGAACTTTGGGAACACTTTTGCGTGCTATTCTTAAAAAGAACTTGGAATGACATTTCTATGGACTTTATTTTGGGGTTGCCTAGGACTAAGAAGGGGAAGGATTCTATTTTTGGATTACTTTATGGGCTAAACTTTGCTCAATATTGTTGTAATCTACTACTTGTCATCCGTTTGAGAATGGAAAAACTGAAGTTGTATATAGAACTTTGGGAACACTTTTGCGTGCTATTCTTAAAAGAACTTGGATTGACATTTCTATGGACTTTATTTTGGGGTTGCCTAGGACTAAGAAGGGGAGGGATTATAATTATGGATTACTTTATGGGCTAAACTTTGCACAATAAAGTTGTAATCTACTACTTGTCATCCTCAAACGGATGGACAAACTGAAGTTGTAAATAGAACTTTGGGAACACTTTTGCGTGCTATTCTTAAAAGAACTTGGATTGACATTTCTATGGACTTTATTTTGGGGTTGCCTAGGACTAAGAAGGGAGGGATTCTATTTATGGATTACTTTATGGGCTAAACTTTGCACAATAAAGTTGTAATCTATTACTTGTCATCCTCAAACGGATGGACAAACTGAAGTTGTAAATAGAACTTTGGGAACACTTTTGCGTTCTATTCTTAAAAGAACTTGGATTGACATTTCTATGGACTTTATTTTGAGGTTGCCTAGGACTAAGAAGGGGAGGGATTCTATTTATGGATTACTTTATGGGCTAAACTTTGCACAATAAAGTTGTAATCTCTATGGACTTTATTTTGGGGTTGCCTAGGACTAAATAGGGGAGGGATTATATTTATGGATTACTTTATGGGCTGACAAACTGAAGTTGTCAATAAAAATTTGGGAACACTTTTGCGTGCTATTCTTAAATAGAACTTGGATTGACATTTCTATGGACTTTGCTCAATATTGTTGTAATCTACTACTTGTCATCCTCAAACGGATGGACAAACTGAAGTTGTCAATAGAACTTTGGGAACACTTTTGCGTGCTATTCTTAAAAAAACTTGGATTGACATTTCTATGGACTTTATTTTGGGGTTGCCTAGGACTAAGAAGGGGAGGGATTCTATTTTTGGATTACTTTATGGGCTAAACTTTGCACATTAAAGTTGTAATCTACTACTTGTCATCCTCAAACGGATGGACAAACTGAAGTTGTCAATAGAACTTTGGGTACACTTTTGCGTGCTATTCTTAAAAAGAACTTTGATCGACATTTCTATGGACTTTATTTTGCTGTTGCCTAGGACTAAGAAGGGGAGGGATTCTATTTTGCTCAATATTGTTGTAATCTACTACTTGTCATCCTCAAACGGATGGACAAACTGAAGTTGTAAATAGAACTTTGGGAACAAATATAATCTCCTCAAACGGATGGACAAACTGAAGTTGTAAATAGAACTTTGGGAACACTTTTGCGTGCTATTCTTAAAAAGAACTTGGAATGACATTTCTATGGACTTTATTTTGGGGTTGCCGAGGACTAAGAAGGGGAGGGATTAAATTTATGGATGACTTTTTGGGCTAAACTTTGCACAATAATTGACATTTCTACGGACTTTATTTTGGGGTTGCCTAGGACTAAGAAGGGGAGGGATTCTTAAAAGAACTTGGATTGACATTTCTATGGACTTTATTTTTGGGTTGCCTAGGACTAAGAAGGGGAGGGTGCGTGCTATTCTTAAAAGAACTTGGATTGACATTTCTATGGACTTTATTTTGGAGTTGCCTAGGACTAAGAAGGGGAGGGATTCTATTTATGGATTACTTTATGGGCTAAACTTTGCTCAATATTGTTGTAATCTACTACTTGTCATCCTCAAACGGATGGACAAACCGAAGTTGTAAATAGAACTTTGGGAACACTTTTGCGTGCTATTCTTAAAAAGAACTTGGATTGACATTTCTATGGACTTTGCACAATAAAGTTTTAAACAACTACTTGTCATCCTCAAACGGATGGACAAACTGAAGTTGTCAATAGAACTTTGGGTACACTTTTGCGTGCTATTTTTAAAAGAACTTGGATTGACATTTCTATGGACTTTATTTTGGGGTTGCCTAGGACTAAGAAGGGGAAGGATTCTATTTTTGGATTACTTTATGGGCTAAACTTTGCTCAATATTGTTGTAATCTACTACTTGTCATCCGTTTGAGGATGGACAAACTGAAGTTGTAAATAGAACTTTGGGAACACTTTTGCGTGCTATTCTTAAAAGAACTTGGATTGACATTTCTATGGACTTTATTTTGGGGTTGCCTAGGACTAAGAAGGGGAGGGATTATATTTATGGATTACTTTATGGGCTAAACTTTGCACAATAAAGTTGTAATCTACTACTTTTCATCCTCAAACGGATGGACAAACTGAAGTTGTCAATAGAACTTTGGGTACACTTTTGCGTGCTATTTTTAAAAGAACTTGGATTGACATTTCTATGAACTTTATTTTGGGGTTGCCTAGGACTAAGAAGGGGAGGGATTCTATTTTTGGATTACTTTATGGGCTAAACTTTGCTCAATATTGTTGTAATCTACTACTTGTCATCCACAAACGGATGGACAAACTGAAGTTGTAAATAGAACTTTGGGAACACTTTTGCGTGCTATTCTTAAAAGAACTTGGATTGACATTTCTATGGACGTTATTTTGGGGTTGCCTAGGACTTAGAAGGGGAGGGATTCTTAAAAGAACTTGGATTGACATTTCTATGGACTTTATTTTGGGGTTGCGTAGGACTAAGAAGGGGAGGGATTATATTTATGGATTACTTTATGGGCTAAACTTTGCACAATAAAGTTGTAATCTACTACTTGTCATCCTCAAACGGATGGACAAACTGAAGTTGTAAATAGAACTTTGGGAACACTTTTGCGTGCTATTCTTAAAAGAACTTGGATTGACATTTCTATGGACTTTATTTTGGGGTTGCCTAGGACTAAGAAGGGAGGGATTCTATTTATGGATTACTTTATGGGCTAAACTTTGCACAATAAAGTTGTAATCTATTACTTGTCATCCTCAAACGGATGGACAAACTGAAGTTGTAAATAGAACTTTGGGAACACTTTTGCGTTCTATTCTTAAAAGAACTTGGATTGACATTTCTATGGACTTTATTTTGAGGTTGCCTAGGACTAAGAAGGGGAGGGATTCTATTTATGGATTACTTTATGGGCTAAACTTTGCACAATAAAGTTGTAATCTCTATGGACTTTATTTTGGGGTTGCCTAGGACTAAATAGGGGAGGGATTATATTTATGGATTACTTTATGGGCTGACAAACTGAAGTTGTCAATAAAAATTTGGGAACACTTTTGCGTGCTATTCTTAAAAAGAACTTGGATTGACATTTCTATGGACTTTGCTCAATATTGTTGTAATCTACTACTTGTCATCCTCAAACGGATGGACAAACTGAAGTTGTCAATAGAACTTTGGGAACACTTTTGCGTGCTATTCTTAAAAGAACTTGGATTGACATTTCTATGGACTTTATTTTGGGGTTGCCTAGGACTAAGAAGGGGAGGGATTCTATTTTTGGATTACTTTATGGGCTAAACTTTGCACAATAAAGTTGTAATCTACTACTTGTCATCCTCAAACGGATGGACAAACTGAAGTTGTCAATAGAACTTTGGGTACACTTTTGCGTGCTATTCTTAAAAAGAACTTTGATCGACATTTCTATGGACTTTATTTTGCTGTTGCCTAGGACTAAGAAGGGGAGGGATTCTATTTTGCTCAATATTGTTGTAATCTACTGCTTGTCATCCTCAAACGGATGGACAAACTGAAGTTGTAAATAGAACTTTGGGAACAAATATAATCTCCTCAAACGGATGGACAAACTGAAGTTGTAAATAGAACTTTGGGAACACTTTTGCGTGCTATTCTTAAAAAGAACTTGGAATGACATTTCTATGGACTTTATTTTGGGGTTGCCGAGGACTAAGAAGGGGAGGGATTAAATTTATGGATGACTTTTTGGGCTAAACTTTGCACAATAATTGACATTTCTACGGACTTTATTTTGGGGTTGCCTAGGACTAAGAAGGGGAGGGATTCTTAAAAGAACTTGGATTGAAATTTCTATGGACTTTATTTTTGGATTGCCTAGGACTAAGAAGGGGAGGGTGCGTGCTATTCTTAAAAGAACTTGGATTGACATTTCTATGGACTTTATTTTGGAGTTGCCTAGGACTAAGAAGGGGAGGGATTCTATTTATGGATTACTTTATGGGCTAAACTTTGCTCAATATTGTTGTAATCTACTACTTGTCATCCTCAAACGGATGGACAAACCGAAGTTGTAAATAGAACTTTGGGAACACTTTTGCGTGCTATTCTTAAAAAGAACTTGGATTGACATTTCTATGGACTTTGCACAATAAAGTTTTAAACAACTACTTGTCATCCTCAAACGGATGAACAAACTGAAGTTGTCAATAGAACTTTGGGTACACTTTTGCGTGCTATTTTTAAAAGAACTTGGATTGACATTTCTATGGACTTTATTTTGGGGTTGCCTAGGACTAAGAAGGGGAGGGATTCTATTTTTGGATTACTTTATGGGCTAAACTTTGCTCAATATTGTTGTAATCTACTACTTGTCATCCGTTTGAGGATGGACAAACTGAAGTTGTAAATAGAATTTTGGGAACACTTTTGCGTGCTATTCTTAAAAGAACTTGGAATGACATTTCTATGGACTTTATTTTGGGGTTGCCTAGGACTAAGAAGGGGAGGGATTATATTTATGGATTACTTTATGGGCTAAACTTTGCACAATAAAGTTGTAATCTACTACTTGTCATCCTCAAACGTATGGACAAACTGAAGTTGTCAATAGAACTTTGGGTACACTTTTGCGTGCTATTCTTAAAAGAACTTGGATTGACATTTCTATGGACTTTATTTTGGGGTTGCCTAGGACTAAGAAGGGGAGGGATTCTATTTTTGGATTACTTTATGGGCTAAACTTTGCTCAATATTGTTGTAATCTACTACTTGTCATCCTCAAACGGATGGACAAACTGAAGTTGTAAATAGAAGTTTGGGAACACTTTTGCTTGCTATTCTTAAAAGAACTTGGATTAACATTTCTATGGACTTTATTTTGAGGTTGCCTAGGACTAAGAAAGGGAGGGATTCTTAAAAGAACTTGGATTGACATTTCTATGGATTTTATTTTGGGGTTGCTTAGGACTAAGAAGGGGAGGGATTATATTTATGGATTACTTTATGGGCTAAACTTTGCACAATAAAGTTGTAATTACTACTTGTCATCCTCAAACGGAGGGACAAACTGAAGTTGTCAATAGAACTTTGGGTAATTTTTTGCGTACTATTCTTAAAAAGAACTTGAATTGACATTTCTATGAACTTTATTTTGGGGTTGCCTAGGACTAAGAAGGAGAGGGATTATATTTATGGATTACTTTATGGGCTAAACTTTGCACAATAAAGTTGTAATCTACTACTTGTCATCCTCAAACGGATGGACAAACTGAAGTTGTAAATAGAACTTTGGGAACACTTTTGCGTGCTATTCTTAAAAGAACTTGGATTGACATTTCTATGGACTTTATTTTGGGGTTGCCTAGGACTAAGAAGGGGAGGGATTCTATTTATGGATTACTTTATGGGCTAAACTTTGCACAATAAAGTTGTAATCTACTACTTGTCATCCTCAAACTGATGGACAAACTGAAGTTGTAAATAGAACTTTGGGAACACTTTTGCGTGCTATTCTTAAAAAGAACTTGGATCGACATTTCTATGGACTTTATTTTGCTGTTGCCTAGGACTAAGAAGGGGAGGGATTCTATTTTGCTCAATATTGTTGTAATCTACTACTTGTCATCCTCAAACGGATGGACAAACTGAAGTTGTAAATAGAACTTTGGGAACAAATAGAATCTCCTCAAACGGATGGACAAACTGAAGTTGTAAATAGAACTTTGGGAACACTTTTGTGTGCTATTCTTAAAAAGAACTTGGAATGACATTTCTATGGACTTTATTTTGGGGTTGCCTAGGACTAAGAAGGGGAGGGATTAAATTTATGGATGACTTTTTGGGCTAAACTTTGCACAATAATTGACATTTCTATGGACTTTTTTTTGGGGTTGCCTAGGACTAAGAAGGGGAGAGATTCTTAAAAGAACTTGGATTGACATTTCTATGGACTTTATTTTTGGGTTGCCTAGGACTAAGAAGGGGAGGGTGCGTGCTATTCTTAAAAGAACTTGGATTGACATTTCTATGGACTTTATTTTGGGGTTGCCTAGGACTAAGAAGGGGAGGGATTCTATTTATGGATTACTTTATGGGCTAAACTTTGCTCAATATTGTTGTAATCTACTACTTGTGATCCTCAAACGGATGGACAAACCGAAGTTGTAAATAGAACTTTGGGAAAACTTTTGCGTGCTATTCTTAAAAAGAACTTGGATTGACATTTCTATGGACTTTGCACAATAAAGTTTTAAACTACTACTTGTCATCCTCAAACGGATGGACAAACTGAAGTTGTCAATAGAACTTTGGGTACACTTTTGCGTGCTATTTTTAAAAGAACTTGGATTGACATTTCTATGGACTTTATTTTGGGTTGCCTAGGACTAAGAAGGGGAGGGATTCTATTTTTGGATTACTTTATGGGCTAAACTTTGCTCAATATTGTTGTAATCTACTACTTGTCATCCGTTTGAGGATGGACAAACTGAAGTTGTAAATAGAACTTTGGGAACACTTTTGCGTGCTATTCTTAAAAGAACTTGGAATGACATTTCTATGGACTTTATTTTGGGGTTGCCTAGGACTAAGAAGGGGAGGGATTATATTTATGGATTACTTTATGGGCTAAACTTTGCACAATAAAGTTGTAATCTACTACTTGTCATACTCAAACGGATGGACAAACTGAAGTTGTCAATAGAACTTTGGGTACACTTTTGCGTGCTATTCTTAAAAGAAGTTGGATTGACATTTCTATGGACTTTATTTTGGGGTTGCCTAGGACTAAGAAGGGGAGTGATTCTATTTTTGGATTACTTTATGGGCTAAACTTTGCTCAATATTGTTGTAATCTACTACTTGTCATCCTCAAACGGATGGAAAAACTGAAGTTGTAAATAGAACTTTGGGAACACTTTTGCGTGCTATTCTTAAAAGAACTTGGATTGACATTTCTATGGACTTTATTTTGGGGTTGTCTAGGACTAAGAAGGGGAGGGATTCTTAAAAGAACTTGGATTGACATTTCTATGGACTTTATTTTTGGGTTGCCTAGGACTAAGAAGGGGAGGGTGCGTGCTATTCTTAAAAGAACTTGGATTGAAATTTATATGGACTTTATTTTGGGGTTGCCTAGGACTAAGAAGGGGAGGGATTCTATTTATGGATTACTTTATGGGCTAAACTTTGCTCAATATTGTTGTAATCTACTACTTTTCATCCTCAAACGGATGGACAAACCGAAGTTGTAAATAAAACTTTGAGAACACTTTTGCGTGCTATTCTTAAAAAGAACTTGGATTGACATTTCTATGGACTTTGCACAATAAAGTTTTAAACTACTACTTGTCATCCTCAAACGGATGGACAAACTGAAGTTGTCAATAGAACTTTGGGTACACTTTTGCGTGCTATTTTTAAAAGAACTTGGATTGACATTTCTATGGACTTTATTTTGGGGTTGCCTAGGACTAAGAAGGGGAGGGATTCTATTTTTGGATTACTTTATGGGCTAAACTTTGCTCAATATTGTTGTAATCTACTACTTGTCATCCGTTTGAGGATGGACAAACTGAAGTTGTAAATAGAACTTTGGGAACACTTTTGCGTGCTATTCTTAAAAGAACTTGGAATGACATTTCTATGGACTTTATTTTGGGGTTGCCTAGGACTAAGAAGGGGAGGGATTATATTTATGGATTACTTTATGGGCTAAACTTTGCACAATAAAGTTGTAATCTACTACTTGTCATCCTCAAACGGATGGACAAACTGAAGTTGTCAATAGAACTTTGGGTACACTTTTGTGTGCTATTCTTAAAAGAACTTGGATTGACATTTCTATGGACTTTATTTTGGGTTTTCCTTGGACTAAGAAGGGGAGGGATTCTATTTTTGGATTACTTTATGGGCTAAACTTTGCTCAATATTGTTGTAATCTACTACTTGTCATCCTCAAACGGATGGACAAACTGAAGTTGTAAATAGAACTTTGGGAACACTTTTGCGTGCTATTCTTAAAAGAACTTGGATTGACATTTCTATGGACTTTATTTTGGGGTTGCCTAGGACTAAGAAAGGGAGAGATTCTTAAAAGAACTTGGATTGACATTTCTATGGACTTTATTTTAGGGTTGCTTAGGACTAAGAAGTGGAGGGATTATATTTATGGATTACTTTATGGGCTAAACTTTGCACAATAATGTTGTAATCTACTACTTGTCATCCTCAAACGGATGGACAAACTGAAGTTGTCAATAGAACTTTGGGTACACTTTTGCGTACTATTCTTAAAAAGAACTTGGATTGAGATTTCTATGAACTTTATTTTGGGGTTGCCTAGGACTAAGAAGGGGAGGGATTATATTTATGGATTACTTTATGGGCTAAACTTTGCTCAATATTGTTGTAATCTACTACTTGCATCCTCAAACGGATGGACAAACTGAAGTTGTAAATAGAACTTTGGGAACACTTTTGCGTGCTATTCTTAAAAGAACTTGGATTGACATTTCTATGGACTTTATTTTGGGGTTGACTAGGACTAAGAAGGGGAGGGATTCTTAAAAGAACTTGGATTGACATTTATATGGAATTTATTTTGGGGTTGTCTAGGACTAAGAAGGGGAGGGATTCTATTTATGGATTAATTTATGGGCTAAACATTTCACAATAAAGTTGTAATCTACTACTTGTCATTCTCAAACGGATGGACAAATTGAAGTTGTCAATAGAACTTTGGGTACACTTTTGCGTGCTATTCTTAAAAAGAACTTGGATTGACATTTCTATGGACTTTATTTTGGGGTTGCCTAGGACTAAGAAGGGGAGGGATTATATTTTTGGATTACTTTATGGGCTAAACTTTGCTCAATAAAGTTGTAATCTACTACTTGTCATCCTCAAACGGATGGACAAACTGAAGTTGTAAATAGAACTTTGGGAACACTTTTGCGTGCTATTCTTAAAAGAACATAGATTGACATTTCTATGGACTTTATTTTGGGGTTGTCTAGGACTAAGAAGGGGAGGGATTCTTAAAAGAACTTGGATTGACATTTCTATGGACTTTATTTTGGGGTTGCCTAGGACTAAGAAGGGGAGGGATTCTATTTATGGATTACTTTATGGGCTAAACTTTGCACAATAAAGTTGTAATCTACTACTTGTCATTCTCAAACGGATGGACAAACTGAAGTTGTCAATAGAACTTTGGGTACACTTTTGCGTGCTATTCTTAAAAAGAACTTGGATTGACATTTCTATGGACTTTGCTCAATATTGTTGTAATCTACTACTTGTCATCCTCAAACGATGGACAAACTGAAGTTGTCAATAGAACTTTGGGAACACTTTTGCGTGCTATTCTTAAAAAGAACTTGGAATGACATTTCTATGGACTTTATTTTGGGGTTGCCTAGGACTAAGAAGGGGAGGGATTCTTAAAAGAACTTGGATTGACATTTAAATGGACTTTATTTTGGGGTTGCCTAGAACTAAGAAGGGGAGGGATTCTATTTTTGGATTACTTTATGTGCTAAACTTTGCACAATAAAGTTGTAATCTACTACTTCAGTTTGTCCATAGAACTTGGATTGACATTTCTATGGACTTTATTTTGGGGTTGCCTAGGACTAAGAAGGGGAGGGATTCTATTTTTGGATTACTTTATGGGCTAAACTTTGCACAATAAAGTTGTAATCTACTACTTGTCATCCTCAAACGGATGGACAAACTGAAGTTGTCAATAGAACTTTGGGTACACTTTTGCGTGCTATTCTTAAAAAGAACTTGGATTGACATTTCTATGGACTTTATTTTGAGGTTGCCTAGGACTAAGAAGGGGATGGATTCTATTTTGCTAAATATTGTTATAATCTACTACTTGTCATCCTCAAACGGATGGACAAACTGAAGTTGTAAATAGAACTTTGGGAACAAATAGAATCTCCTCAAACGGATGGACAAACTGAAGTTGTAAATAGAACTTTGGGAACACTTTTGCGTGCTATTCTTAAAAAGAACTTGGAATGACATTTCTATGGACTTTATTTTGGGGTTGACTAGGACTAAGAAGGGGAGGGATTCTTAAAAGAACTTGGATTGACATTTCTATGGACTTTATTTTGGGGTTGCCTAGGACTAAGAAGGGGATGGATTCTATTTTTGGATTACTTTATGGGCTAAACTTTGCTCAATATTGTTGTAATCTACTACTTGTCATCCTCAAACGGATGGACAAACTGAAGTTGTAAATAGAACTTTGGGAACACTTTTGCGTGCTATTCTTAAAAGAACTTGGATTGACATTTCTATGGACTTTATTTTGGGGTTGCCTAGGACTAAGAAAGGGAGGGATTCTTAAAAGAACTTGGATTGACATTTCTATGGACTTTATTTTGGGGTTGCCTAGGACTAAGAAGGGGAGGGATTATATTTATGGATTACTTTATGGGCTAAACTTTGCACAATAAAGTTGTAATCTACTACTTGTCATCCTCAAACGGATGGACAAACTGAAGTTGTCAATAGAACTTTGGGTACACTTTTGCGTGCTATTTTTAAAAGAACTTGGATTGACATTTCTATGAACTTTATTTTGGGGTTGCCTAGGACTAAGAAGGGAAGAGATTCTATTTTTGGATTACTTTATGGGCTAAACTTTGCTCAATATTGTTGTAATCTACTACTTGTCATCCACAAACGGATGGACAAACTGAAGTTGTAAATAGAACTTTGGGAACACTTTTGCGTGCTATTCTTAAAAGAACTTGGATTGACATTTCTATGGACTTTATTTTGGGGTTGCCTAGGACTAAGAAGGGGAGGGATTCTTAAAAGAACTTGGATTGACATTTCTATGGACATTATTTTGGGGTTGCCTAGGACTAAGAAGGGAAGGGATTATATTTATGGATTACTTTATGGGCTAAACTTTGCACAATATTGTTGTAATCTACTATAAGAAGGGGAGGGATTATATTTATGGATTACTTTATGGGCTAAACTTTGCACAATAAAGTTGTAATCTACTACTTGTCATCCTCAAACGGATGGACAAACTGAAGTTGTAAATAGAACTTTGGGAACACTTTTGCGTGCTATTCTTAAAAGAACTTGAATTGACATTTCTATGGACTTTATTTTGGGGTTGCCTAGGACTAAGAAGGGGAGGGATTCTATTTATGGATTACTTTATAGGCTAAACTTTGCACAATAAAGTTGTAATCTACTACTTGTCATCCTCAAACGGATAGACAAACTGAAGTTGTAAATAGAACTTTGGGAACACTTTTGCGTGCTATTCTTAAAAGAACTTGGATTGACATTTCTATGGACTTTATTTTGGGGTTGCCTAGGACTAAGAAGGGGAGCGATTCTATTTATGGATTACTTTATGGGCTAAACTTTGCACAATAAAGTTGTAATCTCTATGGACTTTATTTTGGGGTTGCCTAGGACTAAGAAGGGGAGGGATTATATTTATGGATTACTTTATGGGCTGAAAAACTGAAATTGTCAATAGAACTTTGGGAACACTTTTGCGTGCTATTCTTAAAAAGAACTTGGAATGACATTTCTATGGACTTTATTTTGGGGTTGCCTAGGACTAAGAAGGGGAAGGATTCTATTTTTGGATTACTTTATGGGCTGAACTTTGCTCAATATTGTTGTAATCTACTACTTGTCATCCGTTTGAGGATGGACAAACTGAAGTTGTAAATAGAACTTTGGGCACACTTTTGCGTGCTATTCTTAAAAGAACTTGGATTGACATTTCTATGGACTTTATTTCGGGGTTGCCTAGGACTAAGAAGGGGAGGGATTCTATTTTTGGATTACTTTATGGGCTAAACTTTGCTCAATAAAGTTGTAATCTACTACTTGTCATCCTCAAACGGATGGACAAACTGAAGTTGTAAATAGAACTTTGGGAACACTTTTGCGTGCTATTCTTAAAAGAACATAGATTGACATTTCTATGGACTTTATTTTGGGGTTGTCTAGGACTAAGAAGGGGAGGGATTTTTAAAAGAAGTTGGATTGACATTTCTATGGACTTTATTTTGGGGTTGCCTAAGACTAAGAAGGAGAGGGATTCTATTTATGGATTACTTTATGGGCTAAACTTTGCACAATAAAGTTGTAATCTACTACTTGTCATCCTCAAACGGATGGACAAACTGAAGTTGTAAATAGAACTTTGGGAACACTTTTGCGTGCTATTCTTAAAAAGAACTTGGAATGACATTTCTATGGACTTTATTTTGGGGTTGACTAGGACTAAGAAGGGGAGGGATTCTTAAAAGAACTTGGATTGACATTTCTATGGACTTTATTTTGGGGTTGCCTAGGACTAAGAAGGGGATGGATTCTATTTTTGGATTACTTTATGGGCTAAACTTTGCTCAATATTGTTGTAATCTACTACTTGTCATCCTCAAACGGATGGACAAACTGAAGTTGTAAATAGAACTTTGGGAACACTTTTGCGTGCTATTCTTAAAAGAACTTGGATTGACATTTCTATGGACTTTATTTTGGGGTTGCCTAGGACTAAGAAAGGGAGGGATTCTTAAAAGAACTTGGATTGACATTTCTATGAATTTTATTTTGGGGTTGCCTAGGACTAAGAAGGGGAGGGATTATATTTATGGATTACTTTATGGGCTAAACTTTGCACAATAAAGTTGTAATCTACTACTTGTCATCCACAAACGGATGGACAAACTGAAGTTGTCAATAGAACTTTGGGTACACTTTTGCGTGCTATTTTTAAAAGAACTTGGATTGACATTTCTATGAACTTTATTTTGGGGTTGCCTAGGACTAAGAAGGGAAGAGATTCTATTTTTGGATTACTTTATGGGCTAAACTTTGCTCAATATTGTTGTAATCTACTACTTGTCATCCACAAACGGATGGACAAACTGAAGTTGTAAATAGAACTTTGGGAACACTTTTGCGTGCTATTCTTAAAAGAACTTGGATTGACATTTCTATGGACTTTATTTTGGGGTTGCCTAGGACTAAGAAGGGGAGGGATTCTTAAAAGAACTTGGATTGACATTTCTATGGACATTATTTTGGGGTTGCCTAGGACTAAGAAGGGAAGGGATTATATTTATGGATTACTTTATGGGCTAAACTTTGCACAATATTGTTGTAATCTACTATAAGAAGGGGAGGGATTATATTTATGGATTACTTTATGGGCTAAACTTTGCACAATAAAGTTGTAATCTACTACTTGTCATCCTCAAACGGATGGACAAACTGAAGTTGTAAATAGAACTTTGGGAACACTTTTGCGTGCTATTCTTAAAAGAACTTGAATTGACATTTCTATGGACTTTATTTTGGGGTTGCCTAGGACTAAGAAGGGGAGGGATTCTATTTATGGATTACTTTATGGGCTAAACTTTGCACAATAAAGTTGTAATCTACTACTTGTCATCCTCAAACGGATGGACAAACTGAAGTTGTAAATAGAACTTTGGGAACACTTTTGCGTGCTATTCTTAAAAGAACTTGGATTGACATTTCTATGGACTTTATTTTGGGGTTGCCTAGGACTAAGAAGGGGAGCGATTCTATTTATGGATTACTTTATGGGCTAAACTTTGCACAATAAAGTTGTAATCTCTATGGACTTTATTTTGGGGTTGCCTAGGACTAAGAAGGGGAGGGATTATATTTATGGATTACTTTATGGGCTGAAAAACTGAAATTGTCAATAGAACTTTGGGAACACTTTTGCGTGCTATTCTTAAAAAGAACTTGGATTGACATTTCTATGGACTTTGCTCAATATTGTTGTAATCTACTACTTGTCATCCTCAAACGGATGGACAAACTGAAGTTGTCAATAGAACTTTGGGAACACTTTTGCGTGCTATTCTTAAAAAGAACTTGGAATGACATTTCTATGGACTTTATTTTGGGGTTGCCTAGGACTAAGAAGGGGAAGGATTCTATTTTTGGATTACTTTATGGGCTGAACTTTGCTCAATATTGTTGTAATCTACTACTTGTCATCCGTTTGAGGATGGACAAACTGAAGTTGTAAATAGAACTTTGGGCACACTTTTGCGTGCTATTCTTAAAAGAACTTGGATTGACATTTCTATGGACTTTATTTTGGGGTTGCCTAGGACTAAGAAGGGGAGGGATTCTATTTTTGGATTACTTTATGGGCTAAACTTTGCTCAATAAAGTTGTAATCTACTACTTGTCATCCTCAAACGGATGGACAAACTGAAGTTGTAAATAGAACTTTGGGAACACTTTTGCGTGCTATTCTTAAAAGAACATAGATTGACATTTCTATGGACTTTATTTTGGGGTTGTCTAGGACTAAGAAGGGGAGGGATTTTTAAAAGAAGTTGGATTGACATTTCTATGGACTTTATTTTGGGGTTGCCTAAGACTAAGAAGGAGAGAGATTCTATTTATGGATTACTTTATGGGCTAAACTTTGCACAATAAAGTTGTAATCTACTACTTGTCATTCTCAAACGGATGGACAAACTGAAGGTCAATAGAACTTTGGGTACACTTTTGCGTGCTATTCTTAAAAAGAACTTGGATTGACATTTCTATGGACTTTGCTCAATATTGTTGTAATCTACTACTTGTCATCCTCAAACGATGGACAAACTGAAGTTGTCAATAGAACTTTGGGAACACTTTTGCGTGATATTTTTAAAAGAACTTGGATTGACATTTCTATGGACTTTATTTTGGGGTTTCCTAGGACTAAGAAGGGGAGGGATTCTATTTTTGGATTACTTTATGGGCTAAACTTTGCACAATAAAGTTGTAATCTACTACTTGTCATCCCCAAACGGATGGACAAACTGAAGTTGTCAATAGAACTTTGGGTACACTTTTGCGTGTTGTTCTTAAAAATAACTTGGATCGACATTTCTATGGACTTTATTTTGCTGTTGCCTAGGACTAAGAAGGGGAGGGATTCTATTTTGCTCAATATTGTTGTAATCTACTACTTGTCATCCTCAAACGGATGGACAAACTGAAGTTGTAAATAGAACTTTGGGAACAAATAGAATCTCCTCAAACGGATGGACAAACTGAAGTTGTAAATAGAACTTTGGGAACACTTTTGCGTGCTATTCTTAAAAAGAACTTGGAATGACATTTCTATGGACTTTATTTTGGGGTTGCCTAGGACTAAGAAGGGGAGGGATTAAATTTATGGATGACTTTTTGGGCTAAACTTTGCACAATAATTGACATTTCTATGGACTTTATTTTGGGGTTGCCTAGGACTAAGAAGGGGAGGGATTCTTAAAAGAACTTGGATTGACATTTCTATGGACCTTATTTTTGGGTTGCCTAGGACTAAGAAGGGGAGGGTGCGTGCTATTCTTAAAAGAACTTGGATTGACATTTATATGGACTTTATTTTGGGGTTGCCTAGGACTAAGAAGGGGAGGGATTCTATTTATGGATTAATTTATGGGCTAAACTTTGCTCAATATTGTTGTAATCTACTACTTTTCATCCTCAAACGGATGGACAAACCGAAGTTGTAAATAAAACTTTGGGAACACTTTTGCGTGCTATTCTTAAAAAGAACTTGGATTGACATTTCTATGGACTTTGCACAATAAAGTTTTAAACTACTACTTGTCATCCTCAAACGGATGGACAAACTGAAGTTGTCAATAGAACTTTGGGTACACTTTTGCGTGCTATTTTTAAAAGAACTTGGATTGACATTTCTATGGACTTTATTTTGAGGTTGCCTAGGACTAAGAAGGGGATGGATTCTATTTTGCTAAATATTGTTATAATCTACTACTTGTCATCCTCAAACGGATGGACAAACTGAAGTTGTAAATAGAACTTTGGGAACAAATAGAATCTCCTCAAACGGATGGACAAACTGAAGTTGTAAATAGAACTTTGGGAACACTTTTGCGTGCTATTCTTAAAAAGAACTTGGAATGACATTTCTATGGACTTTATTTTGGGGTTGACTAGGACTAAGAAGGGGAGGGATTCTTAAAAGAACTTGGATTGACATTTCTATGGACTTTATTTTGGGGTTGCCTAGGACTTAGAAGGGGATGGATTCTATTTTTGGATTACTTTATGGGCTAAACTTTGCTCAATATTGTTGTAATCTACTACTTGTCATCCTCAAACGGATGGACAAACTGAAGTTGTAAATAGAACTTTGGGAACACTTTTGCGTGCTATTCTTAAAAGAACTTGGATTGACATTTCTATGGACTTTATTTTGGGGTTGCCTAGGACTAAGAAAGGGAGGGATTCTTAAAAGAACTTGGATTGACATTTCTATGGACTTTATTTTGGGGTTGCCTAGGACTAAGAAGGGGAGGGATTATATTTATGGATTACTTTATGGGCTAAACTTTGCACAATAAAGTTGTAATCTACTACTTGTCATCCACAAACGGATGGACAAACTGAAGTTGTCAATAGAACTTTGGGTACACTTTTGCGTGCTATTTTTAAAAGAACTTGGATTGACATTTCTATGAACTTTATTTTGGGGTTGCCTAGGACTAAGAAGGGTAGAGATTCTATTTTTGGATTACTTTATGGGCTAAACTTTGCTCAATATTGTTGTAATCTACTACTTGTCATCCACAAACGGATGGACAAACTGAAGTTGTAAATAGAACTTTGGGAACACTTTTGCGTGCTATTCTTAAAAGAACTTGGATTGACATTTCTATGGACTTTATTTTGGGGTTGCCTAGGACTAAGAAGGGGAGGGATTCTTAAAAGAACTTGGATTGACATTTCTATGGACATTATTTTGGGGTTGCCTAGGACTAAGAAGGGAAGGGATTATATTTATGGATTACTTTATGGGCTAAACTTTGCACAATATTGTTGTAATCTACTATAAGAAGGGGAGGGATTATATTTATTGATTACTTTATGGGCTAAACTTTGCACAATAAAGTTGTAATCTACTACTTGTCATCCTCAAACGGATGGACAAAATGAAGTTGTAAATAGAACTTTGGGAACACTTTTGCGTGCTATTCTTAAAAGAACTTGAATTGACATTTCTATGGACTTTATTTTGGGGTTGCCTAGGACTAAGAAGGGGAGGGATTCTATTTATGGATTACTTTATGGGCTAAACTTTGCACAATAAAGTTGTAATCTACTACTTGTCATCCTCAAACGGATGGACAAACTGAAGTTGTAAATAGAACTTTGGGAACACTTTTGCGTGCTATTCTTAAAAGAACTTGGATTGACATTTCTATGGACTTTATTTTGGGGTTGCCTAGGACTAAGAAGGGGAGCGATTCTATTTATGGATTACTTTATGGGCTAAACTTTGCACAATAAAGTTGTAATCTCTATGGACTTTATTTTGGGGTTGCCTAGGACTAAGAAGGGGAGGGATTATATTTATGGATTACTTTATGGGCTGAAAAACTGAAATTGTCAATAGAACTTTGGGAACACTTTTGCGTGCTATTCTTAAAAAGAACTTGGATTGACATTTCTATGGACTTTGCTCAATATTGTTGTAATCTACTACTTGTCATCCTCAAACGGATGGACAAACTGAAGTTGTCAATAGAACTTTGGGAACACTTTTGCGTGCTATTCTTAAAAAGAACTTGGAATGACATTTCTATGGACTTTATTTTGGGGTTGCCTAGGACTAAGAAGGGGAAGGATTCTATTTTTGGATTACTTTATGGGCTGAACTTTGCTCAATATTGTTGTAATCTACTACTTGTCATCCGTTTGAGGATGGACAAACTGAAGTTGTAAATAGAACTTTGGGCACACTTTTGCGTGCTATTCTTAAAAGAACTTGGATTGACATTTCTATGGACTTTATTTTGGGGTTGCCTAGGACTAAGAAGGGGAGGGATTCTATTTTTGGATTACTTTATGGGCTAAACTTTGCTCAATAAAGTTGTAATCTACTACTTGTCATCCTCAAACGGATGGACAAACTGAAGTTGTAAATAGAACTTTGGGAACACTTTTGCGTGCTATTCTTAAAAGAACATAGATTGACATTTCTATGGACTTTATTTTGGGGTTGTCTAGGACTAAGAAGGGGAGGGATTTTTAAAAGAAGTTGGATTGACATTTCTATGGACTTTATTTTGGGGTTGCCTAAGACTAAGAAGGAGAGAGATTCTATTTATGGATTACTTTATGGGCTAAACTTTGCACAATAAAGTTGTAATCTACTACTTGTCATTCTCAAACGGATGGACAAACTGAAGGTCAATAGAACTTTGGGTACACTTTTGCGTGCTATTCTTAAAAAGAACTTGGATTGACATTTCTATGGACTTTGCTCAATATTGTTGTAATCTACTACTTGTCATCCTCAAACGATGGACAAACTGAAGTTGTCAATAGAACTTTGGGAACACTTTTGCGTGATATTTTTAAAAGAACTTGGATTGACATTTCTATGGACTTTATTTTGGGGTTGCCTAGGACTAAGAAGGGGAGGGATTCTATTTTTGGATTACTTTATGGGCTAAACTTTGCACAATAAAGTTGTAATCTACTACTTGTCATCCCCAAACGGATGGACAAACTGAAGTTGTCAATAGAACTTTGGGTACACTTTTGCGTGTTGTTCTTAAAAATAACTTGGATCGACATTTCTATGGACTTTATTTTGCTGTTGCCTAGGACTAAGAAGGGGAGGGATTCTATTTTGCTCAATATTGTTGTAATCTACTACTTGTCATCCTCAAACGGATGGACAAACTGAAGTTGTAAATAGAACTTTGGGAACAAATAGAATCTCCTCAAACGGATGGACAAACTGAAGTTGTAAATAGAACTTTGGGAACACTTTTGCGTGCTATTCTTAAAAAGAACTTGGAATGACATTTCTATGGACTTTATTTTGGGGTTGCCTAGGACTAAGAAGGGGAGGGATTAAATTTATGGATGACTTTTTGGGCTAAACTTTGCACAATAATTGACATTTCTATGGACTTTATTTTTGGGTTGCCTAGGACTAAGAAGGGGAGGGATTCTTAAAAGAACTTGGATTGACATTTCTATGGACCTTATTTTTGGGTTGCCTAGGACTAAGAAGGGGAGGGTGCGTGCTATTCTTAAAAGAACTTGGATTGACATTTATATGGACTTTATTTTGGGGTTGCCTAGGACTAAGAAGGGGAGGGATTCTATTTATGGATTACTTTATGGGCTAAACTTTGCTCAATATTGTTGTAATCTACTACTTTTCATCCTCAAACGGATGGACAAACCGAAGTTGTAAATAAAACTTTGGGAACACTTTTGCGTGCTATTCTTAAAAAGAACTTGGATTGACATTTCTATGGACTTTGCACAATAAAGTTTTAAACTACTACTTGTCATCCTCAAACGGATGGACAAACTGAAGTTGTCAATAGAACTTTGGGTACACTTTTGCGTGCTATTTTTAAAAGAACTTGGATTGACATTTCTATGGACTTTATTTTGGGTTGCCTAGGACTAAGAAGGGGAGGGATTCTATTTTTGGATTACTTTATGGGCTAAACTTTGCTCAATATTGTTGTAATCTACTACTTGTCATCCGTTTGAGGATGGACAAACTGAAGTTGTAAATAGAACTTTGGGAACACTTTTGCGTGCTATTCTTAAAAGAACTTGGAATGACATTTCTATGGACTTTATTTTGGGGTTGCCTAGGACTAAGAAGGGGAGGGATTATATTTATGGATTACTTTATGGGCTAAACTTTGCACAATAAAGTTGTAATCTACTACTTGTCATCCTCAAACGGATGGACAAACTGAAGTTGTCAATAGAACTTTGGGTACACTTTTGCGTGCTATTTTTAAAAGAACTTGGATTGACATTTCTATGGACTTTATTTTGAGGTTGCCTAGGACTAAGAAGGGGATGGATTCTATTTTGCTAAATATTGTTATAATCTACTACTTGTCATCCTCAAACGGATGGACAAACTGAAGTTGTAAATAGAACTTTGGGAACAAATAGAATCTCCTCAAACGGATGGACAAACTGAAGTTGTAAATAGAACTTTGGGAACACTTTTGCGTGCTATTCTTAAAAAGAACTTGGAATGACATTTCTATGGACTTTATTTTGGGGTTGACTAGGACTAAGAAGGGGAGGGATTCTTAAAAGAACTTGGATTGACATTTCTATGGACTTTATTTTGGGGTTGCCTAGGACTAAGAAGGGGATGGATTCTATTTTTTGATTACTTTATGGGCTAAACTTTGCTCAATATTGTTGTAATCTACTACTTGTCATCCTCAAACGGATGGACAAACTGAAGTTGTAAATAGAACTTTGGGAACACTTTTGCGTGCTATTCTTAAAAGAACTTGGATTGACATTTCTATGGACTTTATTTTGGGGTTGCCTAGGACTAAGAAAGGGAGGGATTCTTAAAAGAACTTGGATTGACATTTCTATGGACTTTATTTTGGGGTTGCCTAGGACTAAGAAGGGGAGGGATTATATTTATGGATTACTTTATGGGCTAAACTTTGCACAATAAAGTTGTAATCTACTACTTGTCATCCTCAAACGGATGGACAAACTGAAGTTGTCAATAGAACTTTGGGTACACTTTTGCGTGCTATTTTTAAAAGAACTTGGATTGACATTTCTATGAACTTTATTTTGGGGTTGCCTAGGACTAAGAAGGGAAGAGATTCTATTTTTGGATTACTTTATGGGCTAAACTTTGCTCAATATTGTTGTAATCTACTACTTGTCATCCACAAACGGATGGACAAACTGAAGTTGTAAATAGAACTTTGGGAACACTTTTGCGTGCTATTCTTAAAAGAACTTGGATTGACATTTCTATGGACTTTATTTTGGGGTTGCCTAGGACTAAGAAGGGGAGGGATTCTTAAAAGAACTTGGATTGACATTTCTATGGACATTATTTTGGGGTTGCCTAGGACTAAGAAGGGAAGGGATTATATTTATGGATTACTTTATGGGCTAAACTTTGCACAATATTGTTGTAATATACTATAAGAAGGGGAGGGATTATATTTATGGATTACTTTATGGGCTAAACTTTGCACAATAAAGTTGTAATCTACTACTTGTCATCCTCAAACGGATGGACAAACTGAAGTTGTAAATAGAACTTTGGGAACACTTTTGCGTGCTATTCTTAAAAGAACTTGAATTGACATTTCTATGGACTTTATTTTGGGGTTGCCTAGGACTAAGAAGGGGAGGGATTCTATTTATGGATTACTTTATGGGCTAAACTTTGCACAATAAAGTTGTAATCTACTACTTGTCATCCTCAAGCGGATGGACAAACTGAAGTTGTAAATAGAACTTTGGGAACACTTTTGCGTGCTATTCTTAAAAGAACTTGGATTGACATTTCTATGGACTTTATTTTGGGGTTGCCTAGGACTAAGAAGGGGAGCGATTCTATTTATGGATTACTTTATGGGCTAAACTTTGCACAATAAAGTTGTAATCTCTATGGACTTTATTTTGGGGTTGCCTAGGACTAAGAAGGGGAGGGATTATATTTATGGATTACTTTATGGGCTGAAAAACTGAAATTGTCAATAGAACTTTGGGAACACTTTTGCGTGCTATTCTTAAAAAGAACTTGGATTGACATTTCTATGGACTTTGCTCAATATTGTTGTAATCTACTACTTGTCATCCTCAAACGGATGGACAAACTGAAGTTGTCAATAGAACTTTGGGAACACTTTTGCGTGCTATTCTTAAAAAGAACTTGGAATGACATTTCTATGGACTTTATTTTGGGGTTGCCTAGGACTAAGAAGGGGAAGGATTCTATTTTTGGATTACTTTATGGGCTGAACTTTGCTCAATATTGTTGTAATCTACTACTTGTCATCCGTTTGAGGATGGACAAACTGAAGATGTAAATAGAACTTTGGGCACACTTTTGCGTGCTATTCTTAAAAGAACTTGGATTGACATTTCTATGGACTTTATTTTGGGGTTGCCTAGGACTAAGAAGGGGAGGGATTCTATTTTTGGATTACTTTATGGGCTAAACTTTGCTCAATAAAGTTGTAATCTACTACTTGTCATCCTCAAACGGATGGACAAACTGAAGTTGTAAATAGAACTTTGGGAACACTTTTGCGTGCTATTCTTAAAAGAACATAGATTGACATTTCTATGGACTTTATTTTGGGGTTGTCTAGGACTAAGAACGGGAGGGATTTTTAAAAGAAGTTGGATTGACATTTCTATGGACTTTATTTTGGGGTTGCCTAAGACTAAGAAAGAGAGGGATTCTATTTATGGATTACTTTATGGGCTAAACTTTGCACAATAAAGTTGTAATCTACTACTTGTCATTCTCAAACGGATGGACAAACTGAAGGTCAATAGAACTTTGGGTACACTTTTGCGTGCTATTCTTAAAAAGAACTTGGATTGACATTTCTATGGACTTTGCTCAATATTGTTGTAATCTACTACTTGTCATCCTCAAACGATGGACAAACTGAAGTTGTCAATAGAACTTTGGGAACACTTTTGCGTGATATTTTTAAAAGAACTTGGATTGACATTTCTATGGACTTTATTTTGGGGTTGCCTAGGACTAAGAAGGGGAGGGATTCTATTTTTGGATTACTTTATGGGCTAAAATTTGCACAATAAAGTTGTAATCTACTACTTGTCATCCCCAAACGGATGGACAAACTGAAGTTGTCAATAGAACTTTGGGTACACTTTTGCGTGTTGTTCTTAAAAATAACTTGGATCGACATTTCTATGGACTTTATTTTGCTGTTGCCTAGGACTAAGAAGGGGAGGGATTCTATTTTGCTCAATATTGTTGTAATCTACTACTTGTCATCCTCAAACGGATGGACAAACTGAAGTTGTAAATAGAACTTTGGGAACAAATAGAATCTCCTCAAACGGATGGACAAACTGAAGTTGTAAATAGAACTTTGGGAACACTTTTGCGTGCTATTCTTAAAAAGAACTTGGAATGACATTTCTATGGACTTTATTTTGGGGTTGCCTAGGACTAAGAAGGGGAGGGATTAAATTTATGGATGACTTTTTGGGCTAAACTTTGCACAATAATTGACATTTCTATGGACTTTATTTTGGGGTTGCCTAGGACTAAGAAGGGGAGGGATTCTTAAAAGAACTTGGATTGACATTTCTATGGACCTTATTTTTGGGTTGCCTAGGACTAAGAAGGGGAGGGTGCGTGCTATTCTTAAAAGAACTTGGATTGACATTTATATGGACTTTATTTTGGGGTTGCCTAGGACTAAGAAGGGGAGGGATTCTATTTATGGATTACTTTATGGGCTAAACTTTGCTCAATATTGTTGTAATCTACTACTTTTCATCCTCAAACGGATGGACAAACCGAAGTTGTAAATAAAACTTTGGGAACACTTTTGCGTGCTATTCTTAAAAAGAACTTGGATTGACATTTCTATGGACTTTGCACAATAAAGTTTTAAACTACTACTTGTCATCCTCAAACGGATGGACAAACTGAAGTTGTCAATAGAACTTTGGGTACACTTTTGCGTGCTATTTTTAAAAGAACTTGGATTGACATTTCTATGGACTTTATTTTGGGGTTGCCTAGGACTAAGAAGGGGAGGGATTCTATTTTTGGATTACTTTATGGGCTAAACTTTGCTCAATATTGTTGTAATCTACTACTTGTCATCCGTTTGAGGATGGACAAACTGAAGTTGTAAATAGAACTTTGGGAACACTTTTGCGTGCTATTCTTAAAAGAACTTGGAATGACATTTCTATGGACTTTATTTTGGGGTTGCCTAGGACTAAGAAGGGGAGGGATTATATTTATGGATTACTTTATGGGCTAAACTTTGCACAATAAAGTTGTAATCTACTACTTGTCATCCTCAAACGGATGGACAAACTGAAGTTGTCAATAGAACTTTGGGTACACTTTTGTGTGCTATTCTTAAAAGAACTTGGATTGACATTTCTATGGACTTTATTTTGGGGTTTCCTTGGACTAAGAAGGGGAGGGATTCTATTTTTGGATTACTTTATGGGCTAAACTTTGCTCAATATTGTTGTAATCTACTACTTGTCATCCTCAAACGGATGGACAAACTGAAGTTGTAAATAGAACTTTGGGAACACTTTTGCGTGCTATTCTTAAAAGAACTTGGATTGACATTTCTATGGACTTTATTTTGGGGTTGCCTAGGACTAAGAAAGGGAGAGATTCTTAAAAGAACTTGGATTGACATTTCTATGGACTTTATTTTAGGGTTGCTTAGGACTAAGAAGTGGAGGGATTATATTTATGGATTACTTTATGGGCTAAACTTTGCACAATAATGTTGTAATCTACTACTTGTCATCCTCAAACGGATGGACAAACTGAAGTTGTCAATAGAACTTTGGGTACACTTTTGCGTACTATTCTTAAAAAGAACTTGGATTGACATTTCTATGAACTTTATTTTGGGGTTGCCTAGGACTAAGAAGGGGAGGGATTATATTTATGGATTACTTTATGGGCTAAACTTTGCTCAATATTGTTGTAATCTACTACTTGTCATCCTCAAACGGATGGACAAACTGAAGTTGTAAATAGAACTTTGGGAACACTTTTGCGTGCTATTCTTAAAAGAACTTGGATTGACATTTCTATGGACTTTATTTTGGGGTTGACTAGGACTAAGAAGGGGAGGGATTCTTAAAAGAACTTGGATTGACATTTATATGGAATTTATTTTGGGGTTGTCTAGGACTAAGAAGGGGAGGGATTCTATTTATGGATTAATTTATGGGCTAAACATTTCACAATAAAGTTGTAATCTACTACTTGTCATTCTCAAACGGATGGACAAATTGAAGTTGTCAATAGAACTTTGGGTACACTTTTGCGTGCTATTCTTAAAAAGAACTTGGATTGACATTTCTATGGACTTTATTTTGGGGTTGCCTAGGACTAAGAAGGGGAGGGATTATATTTTTGGATTACTTTATGGGCTAAACTTTGCTCAATAAAGTTGTAATCTACTACTTGTCTTCCTCAAACGGATGGACAAACTGAAGTTGTCAATAGAACTTTGGGTACACTTTTGCGTGCTATTCTTAAAAAGAACTTGGATTGACATTTCTATGGACTTTGCTCAATATTGTTGTAATCTACTACTTGTCATCCTCAAACGATGGACAAACTGAAGTTGTCAATAGAACTTTGGGAACACTTTTGCGTGCTATTCTTAAAAAGAACTTGGAATGACATTTCTATGGACTTTATTTTGGGGTTGCCTAGGACTAAGAAGGGGAGGGATTCTTAAAAGAACTTGGATTGACATTTAAATGGACTTTATTTTGGGGTTGCCTAGAACTAAGAAGGGGAGGGATTCTATTTTTGGATTACTTTATGTGCTAAACTTTGCACAATAAAGTTGTAATCTACTACTTCAGTTTGTCCATAGAACTTGGATTGACATTTCTATGGACTTTATTTTGGGGTTGCCTAGGACTAAGAAGGGGAGGGATTCTATTTTTGGATTACTTTATGGGCTAAACTTTGCACAATAAAGTTGTAATCTACTACTTGTCATCCTCAAACGGATGGACAAACTGAAGTTGTCAATAGAACTTTGGGTACACTTTTGCGTGCTATTCTTAAAAAGAACTTGGATTGACATTTCTATGGACTTTATTTTGAGGTTGCCTAGGACTAAGAAGGGGATGGATTCTATTTTGCTAAATATTGTTATAATCTACTACTTGTCATCCTCAAACGGATGGACAAACTGAAGTTGTAAATAGAACTTTGGGAACAAATAGAATCTCCTCAAACGGATGGACAAACTGAAGTTGTAAATAGAACTTTGGGAACATTTTTGCGTGCTATTCTTAAAAAGAACTTGGAATGACATTTCTATGGACTTTATTTTGGGGTTGACTAGGACTAAGAAGGGGAGGGATTCTTAAAAGAACTTGGATTGACATTTCTATGGACTTTATTTTGGGGTTGCCTAGGACTAAGAAGGGGATGGATTCTATTTTTGGATTACTTTATGGGCTAAACTTTGCTCAATATTGTTGTAATCTACTACTTGTCATCCTCAAACGGATGGACAAACTGAAGTTGTAAATAGAACTTTGGGAACACTTTTGCGTGCTATTCTTAAAAGAACTTGGATTGACATTTCTATGGACTTTATTTTGGGGTTGCCTAGGACTAAGAAAGGGAGGGATTCTTAAAAGAACTTGGATTGACATTTCTATGGACTTTATTTTGGGGTTGCTTAGGACTAAGAAGGGGAGGGATTATATTTATGGATTTCTTTATGGGCTAAACTTTGCACAATAAAGTTGTAATCTACTACTTGTCATCCTCAAACGGATTGACAAACTGAAGTTGTCAATAGAACTTTGGTTACTTTTTTGCGTACTATTCTTAAAAAGAACTTGGATTGACATTTCTATGAACTTTATTTTGGGGTTGCCTAGGACTAAGAAGGGGAGGGATTATATTTATGGATGACTTTATGGGCTAAACTTTGCTCAATATTGTTGTAATCTACTACTTGTCATCCTCAAACGGATGTACAAACTGAAGTTGTAAATAGAACTTTTGGAACACTTTTGCGTGCTATTCTTAAAAGAACTTGGATTGACATTTCTATGGACTTTATTTTGGGGTTGACTAGGACTAAGAAGGGGAGTGATTCTTAAAAGAACTTGGATTGACATTTCTATGGAATTTATTTTGGGGTTGCCTAGGACTAAGAAGGGGAGGGATTCTATTTTTGGATTACTTTATGGGCTAAACTTTGCTCAATATTGTTGTAATCTACTACTTGTCATCTTCAAACGGATGTACAAACTGAAGTTGTAAATAGAACTTTGGGTACACTTTTGCGTGCTATTCTTAAAAAGAACTTGGAATGACATTTCTATGGACTTTATTTTGGGGTTTGCCTAGGACTAAGAAGGGGAGGGATTCTTAAAAGAACTTGGATTGACATTTCTATGGACTTTATTTTGGGGTTGTCTAGGACTAAGAAGGGGAAGGATTCTATTTATGGATTAATTTATCGGCTAAACTTTTCACAATAAAGTTGTAATCTACTACTTGTCATTTATCAAACAGATGGGCAAACTGAAGTTGTCAATAGAACTTTGGGTACACTTTTGCGTGCTATTCTTAAAAAGAACTTGGATTGACATTTCTATGGACTTTATTTTGGGGTTGCCTAGGACTAAGAAGGGGAGGGATTATATTTTTGGATTACTTTATGGGCTAAACTTTGCTCAATAAAGTTGTAATCTACTACTTGTCATCCTCAAACGGATGGACAAACTGAAGTTGTAAATAGAACTTTGGGAACACTTTTGCGTGCTATTCTTAAAAGAACATAGATTGACATTTCTATGGACTTTATTTTGGGGTTGCCTAGGACTAAGAAGGGGAGGGATTCTTAAAAGAACTTGGATTGACATTTCTATGGACTTTATTTTGGGGTTGCCTAGGACTAAGAAGGGGAGGGATTCTATTTATGGATTACTTTATGGGCTAAACTTTGCACAATAAAGTTGTAATCTACTTCTTGTCATTCTCAAACGGATGGACAAACTGAAGTTGTCAATAGAACTTTGGGTACACTTTTGCGTGCTATTCTTAAAAAGAACTTGGATTGACATTTCTATTGTAATAGCCGAGCCCGGTGTACGGTACGATTTAAGTTTCGTTTGTTATTTGGGATATTTGATTAGATGTTCAGAGTTGTATTTTGGGTTATAGTATTGTTAGTTTTATTGTCTTGAGGTGTTAGGTGATGTTGGTTGTTCGTTTCAGCGTTTCGGTTCGATTTTAGTTGCTTTGGAATAGTGTTTTGCCGTGAGCACACCGCACCCGCGGCGTTGTAGTGACCGCCCCCGCGGCAAGGACCGCACCCGCGCTGTTTGCAGTACCGCACCCGCGCTGTTCGAGTTCCAGATTTTTTTTAGCATGCCGTAGCCATTGCGCACCCGCGGTGCTTAGTGGAGCGCACCCGCGGTGAAGGTATGGGCGAGGTATTTGGTCAATTTTGGAGTGGTTGGCTATCATTTCTCCTTTTTCTTTCCTTCTCATTTTCGCATTTCTCTCCATTGCTAGGGTTTTTGGTCATTTCTTTCACTTCCTATCTTCGATTCAAGCGTTTGTTTGGAATTTCGACTTGAGTTCGACGTTCTCCTTGGTGCTAGGAAGCTTGGGTAAGTTTTTGGTGCGATTCTGTTAAGGTTGTAAATTAAGAGTTGTTTAGATTGGTTGTTTAAGTGGATTTATGGATTATTTAGCTTGTAATCTTGGATATTTAGTTGATATTGGTGTTATTTGTGGATTATTTGTTGTAGGTGGTGATCAAGAGCTAAGTTGAGGTGTTGTTGTGGTTTGTAAGTGGAATTTCATTCCTTTTTGCTCACATGATTATATATGTATGTGTTTCAAAGAGTTTATTGTGATATTCCCTTCCATTTGATCCATAGTATGTATTGTTATATGTATTGGAGGCATTGTATGTCTCATTATTGATTAAAGGGAATACAAAGAGAAAATATAGAGTTCAAAGTGATTGTTAAATTCAGAGAAGAGTTTAAATGTTTTCGGATTGATATATATATAGTCAGAGATTGCATGCAATATTAGATGATCATCGCCTATAGGCTTATATCCCTCAGAGTTATCGGTTTATATCGATTTGGGATACGAGCACCCCAGAGCAGAGATACTATTGATATCAATCCCCAGAGCAAAAGAGAAATACCATCATATTTATATGCTATTGCTATGTTATTGATATTCAGAGTTTACAGTTCAGAGTTGATGGTATTTATGATTTCAAAGAGATGTTTTACAGAGATTATTGTTTATTGTTATGTAAGAGTTCCACTTGCTGAGATTTATTCTCATTTCAGTTATTTTCATGTGATGCAGATCAGAGTGGTGCCCCGGGACGTTGACTGTGGATTGGGGGTCATATGCATACACCGTGGAAGGAGGATTTTGGCATGATCATAGGAATGATGTTTTGTTTTTGTTATGTCATTTAAATGATCATGTATTTATTTTGTAAAGATATTTAAACAAATGTATTTTGAAACTCCTTCCGTATATTTTGAAAAGAGAAAATTTTATTTCCGCTGCGTATTTATTTTAAAAGAGGTCAGGGTGTCACATTTAGTGGTATCAGAGCGGTGTTCTTCGGACCAATGCATATGACTTCGTCTACTTTCAACTGTCCGGGTATGTTTTCTTTGCATCTATCTATTGTTATGTATTGATTGGTGTCTTGTGAGCATTGTAGAGTAGAGGATGCCTCCTAAGCGTAAGGCGTCAGAGGGGGAGGATAGTTCGTCCTCGAGAGTTGTCGACGAGTTCGGCAAGTTACTGAAGGAGCAGGCTAAGGTTCACAGTGAGCAGATCCAGCAGTTGCTTAGACTGCAAGGAACAGGCCAGGGCAGAGGCCAAGTTAGAGGGCAGGTTGCTCCAGCTGCAGTTGGTTCTGATGCTATCTTTTCTGCGTTTAAGAGGATGGATCCACCCGAGTTTCCAGGCAGCTCCGATCCTTTAGCTGCAGTAGAGTGGGTCAAGGCTTTAGAGGCGATCTTCGATCATCTCCACTATGAGGACAGAGATCGTATCAGTTGTGCTGTTTTTATGCTGGTTAAAGCTGCACGTTTGTGGTGGAATGCGACCAAGGTTGGCATTGATGTTTCTACTTTGAAGTGGTCTGAGTTTACTGAGCTTTTCTACGACAAGTACTTTCCTGATGCACTGTGAGCGAGGAAGGTTACAGAGTTCTTGGAGCTTCGTCAGGGGAGCATGAACGTTGATGAGTATATTCTCAAGTTCGAGGAGGGTTGCCTATTTGCTCCGTACATTGCTACCAGTGATAAAGATAAAGGCGCTCACTTCATTCGAGGCCTTAGAGCGGAGATCAGGCGTGATATCAATATGTCCAAGGCTGTTACTTTCAAGGAGATTGTGTCCAAGGCGTTGCTAGCAGAGCAGGACGAGAAGGATATCGCCAGGGAGAGACAGGCGAGGCACCAGGCTAGTGTTCAGAGGGGCCAGAGTTCAGGTCAGCGTGGCAGAGATCGATTCAAAGGGAAGGGCAAGGTGGATCAGAGTCCTAGGCCACCGTCAGCGCCAGTTGCTCCGTCTGATTCTGAGAGATCCTTGTGTCCCAAGTGTAGCAGACCCCATCGTGGAGAGTGTAGATTTGGCTCTCGTTCTTGCTATCGTTGTGGCATGCCAGGCCACATTTCCAGAGATTGTCCTAAGGGAGCTAGCCAGGAGAAGGTGCAGGGTCGTATCTTTTCGATGACTAAGGAAGGTATTAATCGTAATTCTTCTGTAATCTCTAGTTCCATTTTAATTTCAGGCAGAGTAGCTACTACTTTGATTGATACTGGTGCTACTCATTCTTTTATGTCTGAATTGTTTTTGAGATCTTTGGGTATAGTTCCTTCTGTTATTCGCCTTCAGCTTAGTGTTGTTTTGCCTTCGGGAGATGTTTTGTGCCCGACTTCCATAGTGTATGCGTGCCCCGTTCGTTTTGATGATCGAGAGGTCTTTGCTGATTTGATTGTGATCCCGATGGTTGCCTTTGATGTTATTCTTGGCATGGATTGGCTGTCGACCTATCGTGCTGTTATTGATTGCGTTGCTAAGACGGTGACTTTTGCAGATGATGACCTGGGAGGAGTTCTCGCCAGCTCAGGTACTTCGCTGGTCCTTCCTTTTATTTCGTGTCTTGATGCTGAGAGGCTATTGTGTAGAGGTTGTGATGTTTTTCTGGCATCTGTTGTGGATGTTGATAGACTGATTAAGTTGAATATTGATGATATTGATGTGGTGAGGGAGTTTGCGGATGTGTTTGAGGATGATGTTCCGGGTTTGCCGCCGGATAGGGATGTAGAGTTTGTTATTGATCTTGCTCCAGGTACGGTTCCTATTTCTAAGGCTCCGTATAGGATGGCTCCTACTGAGATGAAAGAGTTGAAGACGCAGTTGCAGGATCTTCTAGATAAGGGTTTTATTCGTCCGAGTTCTTCGCCTTGGGGAGCTCCGGTTCTATTTGTTAAGAAGAAAGATGGTTCTTTGCGTCTGTGTATCGATTACAGAGAGCTCAACAAAGTGACGATCAAGAACAAGTATCCGTTGCCACGGATTGACGATCTATTCGACCAACTCCAGGGTGCCACTGTTTTCTCGAAGATTGATCTTCGGTCTGGCTACTATCAGTTGAAGGTTAGGGAGTCCGATATCCCTAAGACGGCTTTCCGGACCAGGTATGGTCACTATGAGTTTCTTGTGATGTCTTTTGGTTTGACCAATGCCCCTTCAGTCTTCATGGACCTGATGAACCGTGTGTTCAAGCCTTATCTGGATAGCTTCGTCATTGTCTTCATTGACGATATCTTGATCTATTCCAAATCCAGAGAGCTTCATGTCGAGCATCTCAGAGTTGTTCTTCAGTTGTTGCGAGAGAAGAGGCTTTTTGCCAAGCTGAAGAAGTGTGAGTTTTGGCTGGATCAGATTTCTTTTCTAGGCCATGTTGTTTCGAGAGATGGCATTGCTGTTGATCCGTTGAAGATAGAGGCGATTCAGAGTTGGCCTATTCCTACGACTGTTTCAGAGGTACGCAGTTTCCTTGGTTTGGCGGGTTACTATCGTCGTTTCATTTCAGATTTCTCCAAGATTGCCCTGCCATTGTCCAATCTGACGAGGAAGACTGTGAAGTTCGAGTGGTCTATCGATTGCCAGAGGGCATTTCAGGAGTTGAAGGATAGATTGACGACGGCTCCTGTTCTTTCTTTGCCTTGTGGTTCAGAGGACTTTGTTGTCTATACCGATGCGTCGAAGAAGGGTCTCGGTGCAGTGTTGATGCAGAGAGGTAAGGTCATTGCCTATGCTTCTCGCCAGTTGAAGGATTATGAGAAGAATTATCCGACGCATGATTTAGAGTTGGCAGCTGTGGTTTTCGCCCTGAAGATTTGGAGACACTACTTGTATGACGAAAAGTGTGAGATTTTCACAGACCACAAGAGTTTGAAGTATCTGTTCTCGCAGAAAGAGCTCAATATGCGGCAGAGGAGGTGGTTAGAGCTGGTCAAAGATTACGATGTGACTATCAGTTATCACCCAGGGAAGGCGAATGTTGTGGCTGATGCTTTGAGTCGCAAGTCGAGTGCTTCATTGAGTTCTTTGATTCAGAGACCGTTGCTGATGGATTTGCAGAGAGAGGAGATTGATCTGGTGATTCCAGGCACCATTGCTCGTCTTTCAGCGTTGGTTATTCGATCTTCTTTGACGGACAGGATTCGTAGAGAGCAGTCGACTGATGTTCAGTTGACAGAGTTGAGAGATAGAGCAGAGATTAGAGGTAATTCAGAGTTTGCCTTGAATGGTGATGGTTTGGTGACTTTCAGAGGTCGTATTTGTGTTCCTGTTGGCGACGATATTCGCAGAGATGTCTTGACAGAGGCTCATACCGCACCTTATTCGATTCATCCAGGCAGTACGAAGATGTATCAGGATCTTCGTCGACTCTACTGGTGGCCAGGTATGAAGAAGGATGTTGCCGTGTTCATTTCTCAGTGCCTTACTTGTCAGCAGGTGAAGATTGAGCACCAGAGACCTGCTGGGACATTGTTGTCTTTGCCGATTCCTCAGTGGAAGTGGGAGCATATTACGATGGATTTCGTGACTGGTCTTCCCAGAGTGCAGAGAGGTTTCAATTCTATTTGGGTTATCGTTGATCGATTGACTAAGTCAGCGCACTTTCTTCCAGTCAAGACGACGTATTCGATGAATCAGTATGCCAAGGACTACATAGCAGAGATTGTCAGACTTCATGGTGTCCCTGTGTCGATCGTGTCTGATCGTGACCCTAGATTTACTTCAGAGTTTTGGAAGAGTTTGCACAGAGCTATGGGTTCGCGGTTAGCGTTCAGTACAGCCTATCATCCTCAGAGTGATGGTCAGTCAGAGAGAGTCATTCAGATTCTTGAGGATATGCTCAGAGCGTGTACGATAGACTTTCCAGGTAGCTGGGATTCTTTGTTGCCTTTGGTTGAGTTCACTTATAACAATAGCTACCAGGCGACGATTGGCATGGCACCGTATGAGGAACTTTATGGCAGGAAGTGCAGATCTCCCTTGTATTGGGACGAGGTTGGTGAGAGGAAGATGTTGGGACCAGAATTGGTCCAGCAGACTGTCGATGTTGTTGCTGTTATCAGAGAGAGGATGAAGACTGCCCAGTCCAGACAGAAGAGCTATGCAGATGTTCGTCGTAGACCTTTGCAGTTCGAGGTTGGCGACCACATGTTTCTGAAGATAGCACCTCTCAAGGGTGTGATGAGATTTGGCAAGAAGGGCAAGTTGAGTCCTAGATTTATCGGTCCATTCGAGATTTTGGACAGAGTTGGTGACAGAGCCTACAGATTAGCCCTACCTCCAGATCTTGACAGAGTCCATAATGTGTTTCACGTTTCGATGCTCAGGAAGTATGTTGCAGATCCTTCCCATGTTCTACGCCATGAGCCATTGGACTTGACGCCGAATTTGACGTATCAAGAGATTCCGATTCAGATTTTGGATCGCACAGTTAGAGTTCTGAGGAACAAAGAGATCGGCATTGTCAAAGTTCTTTGGAGGAACCATTTGATAGAGGAGGCTACGTGGGAACCAGAGGAGGAGATGAGAGAGAAGTATCCTGAGTTGTTCGTGCCGTGACGTCAATTTCGCGGACGAAATTCCCTTAAGGGGGGGAGATTGTAATAGCCGAGCCCGGTGTACGGTACGATTTAAGTTTCGTTTGTTATTTGGGATATTTGATTAGATGTTCAGAGTTGTATTTTGGGTTATAGTATTGTTAGTTTTATTGTCTTGAGGTGTTAGGTGATGTTGGTTGTTCGTTTCAGCGTTTCGGTTCGATTTTAGTTGCTTTGGAATAGTGTTTTGCCGTGAGCACACCGCACCCGCGGCGTTGTAGTGACCGCCCCCGCGGCAAGGACCGCACCTGCGCTGTTTGCAGTACCGCACCCACGCTGTTCGAGTTCCAGATTTTTTTTAGCATGCCGTAGCCATTGCGCACCCGCGGTGCTTAGTGGAGCGCACCCGCGGTGAAGGTATGGGCGAGGTATTTGGTCGATTTTTGAGTGGTTGGCTATCATTTCTCCTTTTTCTTTCCTTCTCATTTTCGCATTTCTCTCCATTGCTAGGGTTTTTGGTCATTTCTTTCACTTCCTATCTTCGATTCAAGCGTTTGTTTGGAATTTCGACTTGAGTTCGACGTTCTCCTTGGTGCTAGGAAGCTTGGGTAAGTTTTTGGTGCGATTCTGTTAAGGTTGTAAATTAAGAGTTGTTTAGATTGGTTGTTTAAGTGGATTTATGGATTATTTAGCTTGTAATCTTGGATATTTAGTTGATATTGGTGTTATTTGTGGATTATTTGTTGTAGGTGGTGATCAAGAGCTAAGTTGAGGTGTTGTTGTGGTTTGTAAGTGGAATTTCATTCCTTTTTGCTCACATGATTATATATGTATGTGTTTCAAAGAGTTTATTGTGATATTCCCTTCCATTTGATCCATAGTATGTATTGTTATATGTATTGGAGGCATTGTATGTCTCATTATTGATTAAAGGGAATACAAAGAGAAAATATAGAGTTCAAAGTGATTGTTAAATTCAGAGAAGAGTTTAAATGTTTTCGGATTGATATATATATAGTCAGAGATTGCATGCAATATTAGATGATCATCGCCTATAGGCTTATATCCCTCAGAGTTATCGGTTTATATCGATTTGGGATACGAGCACCCCAGAGCAGAGATACTATTGATATCAATCCCCAGAGCAAAAGAGAAATACCATCATATTTATATGCTATTGCTATGTTATTGATATTCAGAGTTTACAGTTCAGAGTTGATGGTATTTATGATTTCAAAGAGATGTTTTACAGAGATTATTGTTTATTGTTATGTAAGAGTTCCACTTGCTGAGATTTATTCTCATTTCAGTTATTTTCATGTGATGCAGATCAGAGTGGTGCCCCGGGACGTTGACTGTGGATTGGGGGTCATATGCATACACCGTGGAAGGAGGATTTTGGCATGATCATAGGAATGATGTTTTGTTTTTGTTATGTCATTTAAATGATCATGTATTTATTTTGTAAAGATATTTAAACAAATGTATTTTGAAACTCCTTCCGTTTATTTTGAAAAGAGAAAATTTTATTTCCGCTGCGTATTTATTTTAAAAGAGGTCAGGGTGTCACATCTATGGACTTCGCTCAATATTGTTGTAATCTACTACTTGTCATCCTCAAACGGATGGACAAACTGAAGTTGTCAATAGAACTTTGGGAACACTTTTGCGTGCTATTCTTAAAAAGAACTTGGAATGACATTTCTATGGACTTTATTTTGGGGTTGCCTAGGACTAAGAAGGGGAAGGATTCTATTTTTGGATTACTTTATGGGCTAAACTTTGCTCAATATTGTTGTAATCTACTACTTGTCATCCGTTTGAGGATGGACAAACTGAAGTTGTAAATAGAACTTTGGGAACACTTTTGCGTGCTATTCTTAAAAGAACTTGGATTGACATTTCTATGGACTTTATTTTGGGGTTGCCTAGGACTAAGAAGGGGAGGGATTATATTTATGGATTACTTTATGGGCTAAACTTTGCACAATAAAGTTGTAATCTACTACTTGTCATCCTCAAACGGATGGACAAACTGAAGTTGTCAATAGAACTTTGGGTACACTTTTGCGTGCTATTTTTAAAAGAACTTGGATTGACATTTATATGAACTTTATTTTGGGGTTGACTAGGACTAAGAAGGGGAGAGATTCTATTTTTGGATTACTTTATGGGCTAAACTTTGCTAAATATTGTTGTAATCTACTACTTGTCATCCACAAACGGATGGACAAACTGAAGTTGTAAATAGAACTTTGGGAACACTTTTGCGTGCTATTCTTAAAAGAACTTGGATTGACATTTCTATGGACTTTATTTTGGGGTTGCCTAGGACTAAGAAGGGGAGGGATTCTTAAAAGAACTTGGATTGACATTTCTATGGACATTATTTTGGGGTTGCCTAGGACTAAGAAGGGAAGGGATTATATTTATGGATTACTTTATGGGCTAAACTTTGCACAATATTGTTGTAATCTACTATAAGAAGGGGAGGGATTATATTTATGGATTACTTTATGGGCTAAACTTTGCACAATAAAGTTGTAATCTACTACTTGTCATCCTCAAACGGATGGACAAACTGAAGTTGTAAATAAAACTTTGGGAACACTTTTGCGTGCTATTCTTAAAACAACTTGAATTGACATTTCTATGGACTTTATTTTGGGGTTGCCTAGGACTAAGAAGGGGAGGGATTCTATTTATGGATTACTTTATGGGCTAAACTTTGCACAATAAAGTTGTAATCTACTACTTGTCATCCTCAAACGGATGGACAAACTGAAGTTGTAAATAGAACTTTGGGAACACTTTTGCGTGCTATTCTTAAAAGAACTTGGATTGACATTTCTATAGACTTTATTTTGGGGTTGCCTAGGACTAAGAAGGGGAGCGATTCTATTTATGGATTACTTTATGGGCTAAACTTTGCACAATAAAGTTGTAATCTCTATGGACTTTATTTTGGGGTTGCCTAGGACTAAGAAGGGGAGGGATTATATTTATAGATTACTTTATGGGCTGAAAAACTGAAATTGTCAATAGAACTTTGGGAACACTTTTGCGTGCTATTCTTAAAAAGAACTTGGATTGACATTTCTATGGACTTTGCTCAATATTGTTGTAATCTACTACTTGTCATCCTCAAACGGATGGACAAACTGAAGTTGTCAATAGAACTTTGGGAACACTTTTGCGTGCTATTCTTAAAAAGAACTTGGAATGACATTTCTATGGACTTTATTTTGGGGTTGCCTAGGACTAAGAAGGGGAATGATTCTATTTTTGGATTACTTTATGGGCTGAACTTTGCTCAATATTGTTGTAATCTACTACTTGTCATCCGTTTGAGGATGGACAAACTGAAGTTGTAAATAGAACTTTGGGCACACTTTTGCGTGCTATTCTTAAAACAACTTGGATTGACATTTCTATAGACTTTATTTTGGGGTTGCCTAGGACTAATAAGGGGAGGGATTCTATTTATGGATTACTTTATGGGCTAAACTTTGCACAATAAAGTTGTAATCTCTATGGACTTTATTTTGGGGTTGCCTAGGACTAAGAAGGGGAGGGATTATATTTATGGATTACTTTATGGGCTGACAAACTGAAGTTGTCAATAGAACTTTGGGAACACTTTTGCGTGCTATTCTTAAAAAGAACTTGGATTGACATTTCTATGGACTTTGCTCAATATTGTTGTAATCTACTATATGTCATCCTCAAACGGATGGACAAACTGAAGTTGTCAATAGAACTTTGGGAACACTTTTGCGTGCTATTCTTAAAAAGAACTTGGAATGACATTTCTATGGACTTTATTTTGGGGTTGCCTAGGACTAAGAAGGGGAAGTATTCTATTTTTGGATTATTTTATGGGCTAAACTTTGCTCAATATTGTTGTAATCTACTACTTGTCATCCGTTTGAGGATGGAAAAACTGAATTTGTAAATAGAACTTTGGGAACACTTTTGCGTGCTATTCTTAAAAGAACTTGGATTGACATTTCTATGGACTTTATTTTGGGGTTGCCTAGGACTAAGAAGGGGAGGGATTATATTTATGGATTACTTTATGGGCTAAACTTTGCACTATAAAGTTGTAATCTACTACTTGTCATCCTCAAACGGATGGACAAACTGAAGTTGTCAATAGAACTTTGGGTACACTTTTGCGTGCTATTTTTAAAAGAACTTGGATTGACATTTCTATGAACTTTATTTTGGGGTTGCCTAGGACTAAGAAGGGGAGGGATTCTATTTTTGGATTACTTTATCGGCTAAACTTTGCTCAATATTGTTGTAATCTACTACTTGTCATCCACAAACGGATGGACAAACTGAAGTTGTAAATAGAACTTTGGGAACACTTTTGCGTGCTATTCTTAAAAGAACTTGGATTGACATTTCTATGGACTTTATTTTGGGGTTGCCTAGGACTAAGAAGGGGAGGGATTCTTAAAAGAACTTGGATTGACATTTCTATGGACTTTATTTTGGGGTTGCCTAGGACTAAGAAGGGGAGGGATTATATTTATGGATTACTTTATGGGCTGACAAACTGAAGTTGTCAATAGAACTTTGGGAACACTTTTGCGTGCTATTCTTAAAAAGAACTTGGATTGACATTTCTATGGACTTTGCTCAATATTGTTGTAATCTACTATATGTCATCCTCAAACGGATGGACAAACTGAAGTTGTCAATAGAACTTTGGGAACACTTTTGCGTGCTATTCTTAAAAAGAACTTGGAATGACATTTCTATGGGCTTTATTTTGGGGTTGCCTAGGACTAAGAAGGGGAAGGATTCTATTTTTGGATTATTTTAAGGGCTAAACTTTGCTCAATATTGTTGTAATCTACTACTTGTCTTCCGTTTGAGGATGGAAAAACTGAAGTTGTAAATAGAACTTTGGGAACACTTTTGCGTGTTATTCTTAAAAGAACTTGGATTGACATTTCTATGGACTTTATTTTGGGGTTGCCTAGGACTAAGAAGTGGAGGGATTATATTTATGGATTACTTTATGGGCTAAACTTTGCACAATAAAGTTGTAATCTACTACTTGTCATCCTCAAACGGATGGACAAACTGAAGTTGTCAATAGAACTTTGGGTACACTTTTGCGTGCTATTTTTAAAAGAACTTGGATTGACATTTCTATGAACTTTATTTTGGGGTTGCCTAGGACTAAGAAGGGGAGGGATTCTATTTTTGGATTACTTTATGGGCTAAACTTTGCTCAATATTTTTGTAATCTACTACTTGTCATCCTTTAACGGATGTACAAACTGAAGTTGTAAATAGAACTTTGGGTACACTTTTGCGTGCTATTCTTAAAAAGAACTTGGAATGACATTTCTATGGACTTTATTTTGGGGTTTGCCTAGGACTAAGAAGGGGAGGGATTCTTAAAAGAACTTGGATTGACATTTCTATGGACTTTATTTTGGGGTTGTCTAGGACTAAGAAGGGGAAGGATTCTATTTATGGATTAATTTATCGGCTAAACTTTTCACAATAAAGTTGTAATCTACTACTTGTCATTTATCAAACAGATGGGCAAACTGAAGTTGTCAATAGAACTTTGGGTACACTTTTGCGTGCTATTCTTAAAAAGAACTTGGATTGACATTTCTATGGACTTTATTTTGGGGTTGCCTAGGACTAAGAAGGGGAGGGATTATATTTTTGTATTACTTTATGGGCTAAACTTTGCTCAATAAAGTTGTAATCTACTACTTGTCATCCTCAAACGGATGGACAAACTGAAGTTGTAAATAGAACTTTGGGAACACTTTTGCGTGCTATTCTTAAAAAAACATAGATTGACATTTCTATGGACTTTATTTTGGGGTTGCCTAGGACTAAGAAGGGGAGGGATTCTTAAAAGAACTTGGATTGACATTTCTATGGACTTTATTTTGGGGTTGCCTAGGACTAAGAAGGGGAGGGATTCTATTTATGGATTACTTTATGGGCTAAACTTTGCACAATAAAGTTGTAATCTACTTCTTGTCATTCTCAAACGGATGGACAAACTGAAGTTGTCAATAGAACTTTGGGTACACTTTTGCGTGCTATTCTTAAAAAGAACTTGGATTGACATTTCTATGGACTTCGCTCAATATTGTTGTAATCTACTACTTGTCATCCTCAAACGGATGGACAAACTGAAGTTGTCAATAGAACTTTGGGAACACTTTTGTGTGCTATTCTTAAAAAGAACTTGGAATGACATTTCTATGGACTTTATTTTGGGGTTGCCTAGGACTAAGAAGGGGAAGGATTCTATTTTTGGATTACTTTATGGGCTGAACTTTGCTCAATATTGTTGTAATCTACTACTTGTCATCCGTTTGAGGATGGACAAACTGAAGTTGTAAATAGAACTTTGGGCACACTTTTGCGTGCTATTCTTAAAAGAACTTGGATTGACATTTCTATAGACTTTATTTTGGGGTTGCCTAGGACTAATAAGGGGAGGGATTCTATTTATGGATTACTTTATGGGCTAAACTTTGCACAATAAAGTTGTAATCTCTATGGACTTTATTTTGGAGTTGCCTAGGACTAAGAAGGGGAGGGATTATATTTATGGATTACTTTATGGGCTGACAAACTGAAGTTGTCAATAGAACTTTGGGAACACTTTTGCGTGCTATTCTTAAAAAGAACTTGGATTGACATTTCTATGGACTTTGCTCAATATTGTTGTAATCTACTATATGTCATCCTCAAACGGATGGACAAACTGAAGTTGTCAATAGAACTTTGGGAACACTTTTGCGTGCTATTCTTAAAAAGAACTTGGAATGACATTTCTATGGACTTTATTTTGGGGTTGCCTAGGACTAAGAAGGGGAAGTATTCTATTTTTGGATTATTTTATGGGCTAAACTTTGCTCAATATTGTTGTAATCTACTACTTGTCATCCGTTTGAGGATGGAAAAACTGAATTTGTAAATAGAACTTTGGGAACACTTTTGCGTGCTATTCTTAAAAGAACTTGGATTGACATTTCTATGGACTTTATTTTGGGGTTGCCTAGGACTAAGAAGGGGAGGGATTATATTTATGGATTACTTTATGGGCTAAACTTTGCACTATAAAGTTGTAATCTACTACTTGTCATCCTCAAACGGATGGACAAACTGAAGTTGTCAATAGAACTTTGGGTACACTTTTGCGTGCTATTTTTAAAAGAACTTGGATTGACATTTCTATGAACTTTATTTTGGGGTTGCCTAGGACTAAGAAGGGGAGGGATTCTATTTTTGGATTACTTTATGGGCTAAACTTTGCTCAATATTGTTGTAATCTACTACTTGTCATCCACAAACGGATGGACAAACTGAAGTTGTAAATAGAACTTTGGGAACACTTTTGCGTGCTATTCTTAAAAGAACTTGGATTGACATTTCTATGGACTTTATTTTGGGGTTGCCTAGGACTAAGAAGGGGAGGGATTCTTAAAAGAACTTGGATTGACATTTCTATGGACTTTATTTTGGGGTTGCCTAGGACTAAGAAGGGGAGGGATTATATTTATGGATTACTTTATGGGCTGACAAACTGAAGTTGTCAATAGAACTTTGGGAACACTTTTGCGTGCTATTCTTAAAAAGAACTTGGATTGACATTTCTATGGACTTTGCTCAATATTGTTGTAATCTACTATATGTCATCCTCAAACGGATGGACAAACTGAAGTTGTCAATAGAACTTTGGGAACACTTTTGCGTGCTATTCTTAAAAAGAACTTGGAATGACATTTCTATGGACTTTATTTTGGGGTTGCCTAGGACTAAGAAGGGGAAGGATTATATTTTTGGATTATTTTAAGGGCTAAACTTTTCTCAATATTGTTGTAATCTACTACTTGTCTTCCGTTTGAGGATGGAAAAACTGAAGTTGTAAATAGAACTTTGGGAACACTTTTGCGTGTTATTCTTAAAAGAACTTGGATTGACATTTCTATGGACTTTATTTTGGGGTTGCCTAGGACTAAGAAGTGGAGGGATTATATTTATGGATTACTTTATGGGCTAAACTTTGCACAATAAAGTTGTAATCTACTACTTGTCATCCTTAAACGGATGGACAAACTGAAGTTGTCAATAGAACTTTGGGTACACTTTTGCGTGCTATTTTTAAAAGAACTTGGATTGACATTTCTATGAACTTTATTTTGGGGTTGCCTAGGACTAAGAAGGGGAGGGATTCTATTTTTGGATTACTTAATGGGCTAAACTTTGCTCAATATTTTTGTAATCTACTACTTGTCATCCTCAAACGGATGTACAAACTGAAGTTGTAAATAGAACTTTGGGTACACTTTTGCGTGCTATTCTTAAAAAGAACTTGGAATGACATTTCTATGGACTTTATTTTGGGGTTTGCCTAGGACTAAGAAGGGGAGGGATTCTTAAAAGAACTTGGATTGACATTTCTATGGACTTTATTTTGGGGTTGTCTAGGACTAAGAAGGGGAAGGATTCTATTTATGGATTAATTTATCGGCTAAACTTTTCACAATAAAGTTGTAATCTACTACTTGTCATTTATCAAACAGATGGGCAAACTGAAGTTGTCAATAGAACTTTGGGTACACTTTTGCGTGTTATTCTTAAAAAGAACTTGGATTGACATTTCTATGGACTTTATTTTGGGGTTGCCTAGGACTAAGAAGGGGAGGGATTATATTTTTGGATTACTTTATGGGCTAAACTTTGCTCAATAAAGTTGTAATCTACTACTTGTCATCCTCAAACGGATGGACAAACTGAAGTTGTAAATAGAACTTTGGGAACACTTTTGCGTGCTATTCTTAAAAGAACATAGATTGACATTTCTATGGACTTTATTTTGGGGTTGCCTAGGACTAAGAAGGGGAGGGATTCTTAAAAGAACTTGGATTGACATTTCTATGGACTTTATTTTGGGGTTGCCTAGGACTAAGAAGGGGAGGGATTCTATTTATGGATTACTTTATGGGCTAAACTTTGCACAATAAAGTTGTAATCTACTTCTTGTCATTCTCAAACGGATGGACAAACTGAAGTTGTCAATAGAACTTTGGGTACACTTTTGCGTGCTATTCTTAAAAAGAACTTGGATTGACATTTCTATGGACTTCGCTCAATATTGTTGTAATCTACTACTTGTCATCCTCAAACGGATGGACAAACTGAAGTTGTCAATAGAACTTTGGGAACACTTTTGCGTGCTATTCTTAAAAAGAACTTGGAATGACATTTCTATGGACTTTATTTTGGGGTTGCCTAGGACTAAGAAGGGGAAGGATTCTATTTTTGGATTACTTTATGGGCTAAACTTTGCTCAATATTGTTGTAATCTACTACTTGTCATCCGTTTGAGGATGGACAAACTGAAGTTGTAAATAGAACTTTGGGAACACTTTTGCGTGCTATTCTTAAAAGAACTTGGATTGACATTTCTATGGACTTTATTTTGGGGTTGCCTAGGACTAAGAAGGGGAGGGATTATATTTATGGATTACTTTATGGGCTAAACTTTGCACAATAAAGTTGTAATCTACTACTTGTCATCCTCAAACGGATGGACAAACTGAAGTTGTCAATAGAACTTTGGGTACACTTTTGCGTGCTATTTTTAAAAGAACTTGGATTGACATTTCTATGAACTTTATTTTGGGGTTGACTAGGACTAAGAAGGGGAGAGATTCTATTTTTGGATTACTTTATGGGCTAAACTTTGCTCAATATTGTTGTAATCTACTACTTGTCATCCACAAACGGATGGACAAACTGAAGTTGTAAATAGAACTTTGGGAACACTTTTGCGTGCTATTCTTAAAAGAACTTGGATTGACATTTCTATAGACTTTATTTTGGGGTTGCCTAGGACTAAGAAGGGGAGGGATTCTTAAAAGAACTTGGATTGACATTTCTATGGACATTATTTTGGGGTTGCCTAGGACTAAGAAGGGAAGGGATTATATTTATGGATTACTTTATGGGCTAAACTTTGCACAATATTGTTGTAATCTACTATAAGAAGGGGAGGGATTATATTTATGGATTACTTTGTGGGCTAAACTTTGCACAATAAAGTTGTAATCTACTACTTGTCATCCTCAAACGGATGGACAAACTGAAGTTGTAAATAGAACTTTGGGAACACTTTTGCGTGCTATTCTTAAAAGAACTTGAATTGACATTTCTATGGACTTTATTTTGGGGTTGCCTAGAACTAAGAAGGGGAGGGATTCTATTTATGGATTACTTTATGGGCTAAACTTTGCACAATAAAGTTGTAATCTACTACTTGTCATCCTCAAACAGATGGACAAACTGAAGTTGTAAATAGAACTTTGGGAACACTTTTGCGTGCTATTCTTAAAAGAACTTGGATTGACATTTCTATAGACTTTATTTTGGGGTTGCCTAGGACTAAGAAGGGGAGCGATTCTATTTATGGATTACTTTATGGGCTAAACTTTGCACAATAAAGTTGTAATCTCTATGGACTTTATTTTGGGGTTGCCTAGGATTAAGAAGGGGAGGGATTATATTTATGGATTACTTTATGGGCTGAAAAACTGAAATTGTCAATAGAACTTTGGGAACACTTTTGCGTGCTATTCTTAAAAAGAACTTGGATTGACATTTCTATGGACTTTGCTCAATATTGTTGTAATCTACTACTTGTCATCCTCAAACGGATGGACAAACTGAAGTTGTCAATAGAACTTTGGGAACACTTTTGCGTGCTATTCTTAAAAAGAACTTGGAATGACATTTCTATGGACTTTATTTTGGGGTTGCCTAGGACTAAGAAGGGGAAGGATTCTATTTTTGGATTACTTTATGGGCTGAACTTTGCTCAATATTGTTGTAATCTACTACTTGTCATCCGTTTGAGGATGGACAAACTGAAGTTGTAAATAGAACTTTGGGCACATTTTTGCGTGCTATTCTTAAAAGAACTTGGATTGACATTTCTATAGACTTTATTTTGGGGTTGCCTAGGACTAATAAGGGGAGGGATTCTATTTATGGATTACTTTATGGGCTAAACTTTGCACAATAAAGTTGTAATCTCTATGGACTTTATTTTGGGGTTGCCTAGGACTAAGAAGGGGAGGGATTATATTTATGGATTACTTTATGGGCTGACAAACTGAAGTTGTCAATAGAACTTTGGGAACACTTTTGCGTGCTATTCTTAAAAAGAACTTGGATTGACATTTCTATGGACTTTGCTCAATATTGTTGTAATCTACTATATGTCATCCTCAAACGGATGGACAAACTGAAGTTGTCAATAGAACTTTGGGAACACTTTTGCGTGCTATTCTTAAAAAGAACTTGGAATGACATTTCTATGGACTTTATTTTGGGGTTGCCTAGGACTAAGAAGGGGAAGTATTCTATTTTTGGATTATTTTATGGGCTAAACTTTGCTCAATATTGTTGTAATCTACTACTTGTCATCCGTTTGAGGATGGAAAAACTGAATTTGTAAATAGAACTTTGGGAACACTTTTGCGTGCTATTCTTAAAGGAACTTGGATTGACATTTCTATGGACTTTATTTTGGGGTTGCCTAGGACTAAGAAGGGGAGGGATTATATTTATGGATTACTTTATGGGCTAAACTTTGCACTATAAAGTTGTAATCTACTACTTGTCATCCTCAAACGGATGGACAAACTGAAGTTGTCAATAGAACTTTGGGTACACTTTTGCGTGCTATTTTTAAAAGAACTTGGATTGACATTTCTATGAACTTTATTTTGGGGTTGCCTAGGACTAAGAAGGGGAGGGATTCTATTTTTGGATTACTTTATGGGCTAAACTTTGCTCAATATTGTTGTAATCTACTACTTGTCATCCACAAACGGATGGACAAACTGAAGTTGTAAATAGAACTTTGGGAACACTTTTGCGTGCTATTCTTAAAAGAACTTGGATTGACATTTCTATGGACTTTATTTTGGGGTTGCCTAGGACTAAGAAGGGGAGGGATTCTTAAAAGAACTTGGATTGACATTTCTATGGACTTTATTTTGGGGTTGCCTAGGACTAAGAAGGGGAGGGATTATATTTATGGATTACTTTATGGGCTGACAAACTGAAGTTGTCAATAGAACTTTGGGAACACTTTTGCGTGCTATTCTTAAAAAGAACTTGGATTGACATTTCTATGGACTTTGCTCAATATTGTTGTAATCTACTATATGTCATCCTCAAACGGATGGACAAACTGAAGTTGTCAATAGAACTTTGGGAACACTTTTGCGTGCTATTCTTAAAAAGAACTTGGAATGACATTTCTATGGACTTTATTTTGGGGTTGCCTAGGACTAAGAAGGGGAAGGATTCTATTTTTGGATTATTTTAAGGGCTAAACTTTGCTCAATATTGTTGTAATCTACTACTTGTCTTCCGTTTGAGGATGGAAAAACTGAAGTTGTAAATAGAACTTTGGGAACACTTTTGCGTGTTATTCTTAAAAGAACTTGGATTGACATTTCTATGGACTTTATTTTGGGGTTGCCTAGGACTAAGAAGTGGAGGGATTATATTTATGGATTACTTTATGGGCTAAACTTTGCACAATAAAGTTGTAATCTACTATTTGTCATCCTCAAACGGATGGACAAACTGAAGTTGTCAATAGAACTTTGGGTACACTTTTGCGTGCTATTTTTAAAAGAACTTGGATTGACATTTCTATGAACTTTAATTTGGGGTTGCCTAGGACTAAGAAGGGGAGGGATTCTATTTTTGGATTACTTTATGGGCTAAACTTTGCTCAATATTTTTGTAATCTACTACTTGTCATCCACAAACGGATGGACAAACTGAAGTTGTAAATAGAACTTTGGGAACACTTTTGCGTGCTATTCTTAAAAGAACTTGGATTGACATTTCTATGGACTTTATTTTGGGGTTGCCTAGGACTAAGAAGGGGAGGGATTCTTAAAAGAACTTGGATTGACATTTCTATGGACTTTATTTTGGGGTTGCCTAGGACTAAGAAGGGGAGGGATTATATTTATGGATTACTTTATGGGCTAAACTTTGCACAATATTGTTGTAATCTACTATAAGAAGGGGAGGGATTATATTTATGGATTACTTTATGGGCTAAACTTTGCACAATAAAGTTGTAATCTACTACTTGTCATCCTCAAACGGATGGACAAACTGAAGTTGTAAATAGAACTTTGAGAACACTTTTGCGTGCTATTCTTAAAAGAACTTGGATTGACATTTCTATGGACTTTATTTTGGGGTTGCCTAGGACTAAGAAGGGAGGGATTCTATTTATGGATTACTTTATGGGCTAAACTTTGCACAATAAAGTTGTAATCTACTACTTGTCATCCTCAAACGGATGGACAAACTGAAGTTGTAAATAGAACTTTGGGAACACTTTTGCGTGCTATTCTTAAAAGAACTTGGATTGAAATTTCTATGGACTTTATTTTGGGGTTGCCTAGGACTAAGAAGGGGAGGGATTCTATTTATGGATTACTTTATGCGCTAAACTTTGCACAATAAAGTTGTAATCTCTTTGGACTTTATTTTGGGGTTGCCTAGGACTAAGAAGGGGAGGGATTATATTTATGGATTACTTTATGGGCTGATAAACTGAAGTTGTCAATAGAACTTTGGGAACACTTTTGCGTGTTATTCTTAAAAAGAACTTGGATTGACATTTCTATGGACTTTGCTCAATATTGTTGTAATCTACTACTTGTCATCCTCAAACGGATGGACAAACTGAAGTTGTCAATAGAACTTTGGGAACACTTTTGCGTGCTATTCTTAAAAAGAACTTGGAATGACATTTCTATGGACTTTATTTTGGGGTTGCCTAGGACTAAGAAGGGGAGGGATTCTTAAAAGAACTTGGATTGACATTTAAATGGACTTTATTTTGGGGTTGCCTAGGACTAAGAAGGGTAGGGATTCATTTTTTGGATTACTTTATGTGCTAAACTTTGCATAATAAAGTTGTAATCTACTACTTCAGTTTGTCCATAGAACTTGGATTGACATTTCTATGGACTTTATTTTGGGGTTGCCTAGGACTAAGAAGGGGAGGGATTCTATTTTTGGATTACTTTATGGGCTAAACTTTGCACAATAAAGTTGTAATCTACTACTTGTCATCCTCAAACGGATGGACAAACTGAAGTTGTCAATAGAACTTTGGGTACACTTTTGCGTGCGATTCTTAAAAATAACTTGGATCGACATTTCTATGGACTTTATTTTGCTGTTGCCTAGGACTAAGAAGGGGAAGGATTCTATTTTGCTCAATATTGTTGTAATCTACTACTTGTCATCCTCAAAAGGATGGACAAACTGAAGTTGTAAATAGAACTTTGGGAACAAATAGAATCTCCTCAAACGGATGGACAAACTGAAGTTGTAAATAGAACTTTGGGAACACTTTTGCGTGCTATTCTTAAAAAGAACTTGGAATGACATTTTTATGGACTTTATTTTGGGGTTGCCTAGGACTAAGAAGGGGAGGGATTAAATTTATGGATGACTTTTTGGGCTAAACTTTGCACAATAATTGACATTTCTATGGACTTTATTTTGGGGTTGCCTAGGACTAAGAAGGGGAGGGATTCTTAAAAGAACTTGGATTGACATTTCTATGGACTTTATTTTTGGGTTGCCTAGGACTAAGAAGGGGAGGGTGCGTGCAATTCTTAAAAGAACTTGGATTGACATTTCTATGGACTTTATTTTGGGGTTGCCTAGGACTAAGAAGGGGAGGGATTCTATTTATGGATTACTTTATGGGCTAAACTTTGCTCAATATTGTTGTAATCTACTACTTGTCATCCTCAAACAGATGAACAAACTGAAGTTGTCAATAGAACTTTGGGAACACTTTTGCGTGCTATTCTTAAAAGAACTTGGATTGACATTTCTATGGACTTTATTTTGGGGTTGCCTAGGACTAAGAAGGGGAGGGATTATATTTATGGATTACTTTATGGGCTAAACTTTGCACAATAAAGTTGTAATCTACTACTTGTCATCCTCAAACGGATGGACAAACTGAAGTTGTCAATAGAACTTTGGGTACACTTTTGCGTGCTATTTTTAAAAGAACTTGGATTGACATTTCTATGAACTTTATTTTGGGGTTGACTAGGACTAAGAAGGGGAGAGATTCTATTTTTGGATTACTTTATGGGCTAAACTTTGCTCAATATTGTTGTAATCTACTACTTGTTATCCACAAACGGATGGACAAACTGAAGTTGTAAATAGAACTTTGGGAACACTTTTGCGTGCTATTCTTAAAAGAACTTGGATTGACATTTCTATGGACTTTATTTTGGGGTTGCCTAGGACTAAGAAGGGGAGGGATTCTTAAAAGAACTTGGATTGACATTTCTATGGACATTATTTTGGGGTTGCCTAGGACTAAGAAGGGAAGGGATTATATTTATGGATTACTTTATGGGCTAAACTTTGCACAATATTGTTGTAATCTACTATAAGAAGGGGAGGGATTATATTTATGGATTACTTTGTGGGCTAAACTTTGCACAATAAAGTTGTAATCTACTACTTGTCATCCTCAAACGGATGGACAAACTGAAGTTGTAAATAGAACTTTGGGAACACTTTTGCGTGCTATTCTTAAAAGAACTTGAATTGACATTTCTATGGACTTTATTTTGGGGTTGCCTAGAACTAAGAAGGGGAGGGATTCTATTTATGGATTACTTTATGGGCTAAACTTTGCACATAAAAGTTGTAATCTACTACTTGTCATCCTCAAACGGATGGACAAACTGAAGTTGTAAATAGAACTTTGGGAACACTTTTGCGTGCTATTCTTAAAAGAACTTGGATTGACATTTCTATAGACTTTATTTTGGGGTTGCCTAGGACTAAGAAGGGGAGCGATTCTATTTATGGATTACTTTATGGGCTAAACTTTGCACAATAAAGTTGTAATCTCTATGGACTTTATTTTGGGGTTGCCTAGGACTAAGAAGGGGAGGGATTATATTTATGGATTACTTTATGGGCTGAAAAACTGAAATTGTCAATAGAACTTTGGGAACACTTTTGCGTGCTATTCTTAAAAAGAACTTGGATTGACATTTCTATGGACTTTGCTCAATATTGTTGTAATCTACTACTTGTCATCCTCAAACGGATGGACAAACTGAAGTTGTCAATAGAACTTTGGGAACACTTTTGCGTGCTATTCTTAAAAAGAACTTGGAATGACATTTCTATGGACTTTATTTTGGGGTTGCCTAGGACTAAGAAGGGGAAGGATTCTATTTTTGGATTACTTTATGGGCTGAACTTTGCTCAATATTGTTGTAATCTACTACTTGTCATCCGTTTGAGGATGGACAAACTGAAGTTGTAAATAGAACTTTGGGCACATTTTTGCGTGCTATTCTTAAAAGAACTTGGATTGACATTTCTATAGACTTTATTTTGGGGTTGCCTAGGACTAATAAGGGGAGGGATTCTATTTATGGATTACTTTATGGGCTAAACTTTGCACAATAAAGTTGTAATCTCTATGGACTTTATTTTGGGGTTGCCTAGGACTAAGAAGGGGTGGGATTATATTTATGGATTACTTTATGGGCTGACAAACTGAAGTTGTCAATAGAACTTTGGGAACACTTTTGCGTGCTATTCTTAAAAAGAACTTGGATTGACATTTCTATGGACTTTGCTCAATATTGTTGTAATCTACTATATGTCATCCTCAAACGGATGGACAAACTGAAGTTGTCAATAGAACTTTGGGAACACTTTTGCGTGCTATTCTTAAAAAGAACTTGGAATGACATTTCTATGGACTTTATTTTGGGGTTGCCTAGGACTAAGAAGGGGAAGTATTCTATTTTTGGATTATTTTATGGGCTAAACTTTGCTCAATATTGTTGTAATCTACTACTTGTCATCCGTTTGAGGATGGAAAAACTGAATTTGTAAATAGAACTTTGGGAACACTTTTGCGTGCTATTCTTAAAAGAACTTGGATTGACATTTCTATGGACTTTATTTTGGGGTTGCCTAGGACTAAGAAGGGGAGGGATTATATTTATGGATTACTTTATGGGCTAAACTTTGCACTATAAAGTTGTAATCTACTACTTGTCATCCTCAAACGGATGGACAAACTGAAGTTGTCAATAGAACTTTGGGTACACTTTTGCGTGCTATTTTTAAAAGAACTTGGATTGACATTTCTATGAACTTTATTTTGGGGTTGCCTAGGACTAAGAAGGGGAGGGATTCTATTTTTGGATTACTTTATGGGCTAAACTTTGCTCAATATTGTTGTAATCTACTACTTGTCATCCACAAACGGATGGACAAACTGAAGTTGTAAATAGAACTTTGGGAACACTTTTGCGTGCTATTCTTAAAAGAACTTGGATTGACATTTCTATGGACTTTATTTTGGGGTTGCCTAGGACTAAGAAGGGGAGGAATTCTTAAAAGAACTTGGATTGACATTTCTATGGACTTTATTTTGGGGTTGCCTAGGACTAAGAAGGGGAGGGATTATATTTATGGATTACTTTATGGGCTGACAAACTGAAGTTGTCAATAGAACTTTGGGAACACTTTTGCGTGCTATTCTTAAAAAGAACTTGGATTGACATTTCTATGGACTTTGCTCAATATTGTTGTAATCTACTATATGTCATCCTCAAACGGATGGACAAACTGAAGTTGTCAATAGAACTTTGGGAACACTTTTGCGTGCTATTCTTAAAAAGAACTTGGAATGACATTTCTATGGACTTTATTTTGGGGTTGCCTAGGACTAAGAAGGGGAAGGATTCTATTTTTGGATTATTTTAAGGGCTAAACTTTGCTCAATATTGTTGTAATCTACTACTTGTCTTCCGTTTGAGGATGGAAAAACTGAAGTTGTAAATAGAACTTTGGGAACACTTTTGCGTGTTATTCTTAAAAGAACTTGGATTGACATTTCTATGGACTTTATTTTGGGGTTGCCTAGGACTAAGAAGTGGAGGGATTATATTTATGGATTACTTTATGGGCTAAACTTTGCACAATAAAGTTGTAATCTACTATTTGTCATCCTCAAACGGATGGACAAACTGAAGTTGTCAATAGAACTTTGGGTACACTTTTGCGTGCTATTTTTAAAAGAACTTGGATTGACATTTCTATGAACTTTATTTTGGGGTTGCCTAGGACTAAGAAGGGGAGGGATTCTATTTTTGGATTACTTTATGGGCTAAACTTTGCTCAATATTTTTGTAATCTACTACTTGTCATCCACAAACGGATGGACAAACTGAAGTTGTAAATAGAACTTTGGGAACACTTTTGCGTGCTATTCTTAAAAGAACTTGGATTGACATTTCTATGGACTTTATTTTGGGGTTGCCTAGGACTAAGAAGGGGAGGGATTCTTAAAAGAACTTGGATTGACATTTCTATGGACTTTATTTTGGGGTTGCCTAGGACTAAGAAGGGGAGGGATTATATTTATGGATTACTTTATGGGCTAAACTTTGCACAATATTGTTGTAATCTACTATAAGAAGGGGAGGGATTATATTTATGGATTACTTTATGGGCTAAACTTTGCACAATAAAGTTGTAATCTACTACTTGTCATCCTCAAACGGATGGACAAACTGAAGTTGTAAATAGAACTTTGAGAACACTTTTGCGTGCTATTCTTAAAAGAACTTGGATTGACATTTCTATGGACTTTATTTTGGGGTTGCCTAGGACTAAGAAGGGAGGGATTCTATTTATGGATTACTTTATGGGCTAAACTTTGCACAATAAAGTTGTAATCTACTACTTGTCATCCTCAAACGGATGGACAAACTGAAGTTGTAAATAGAACTTTGGGAACACTTTTGCGTGCTATTCTTAAAAGAACTTGGATTGAAATTTCTATGGACTTTATTTTGGGGTTGCCTAGGACTAAGAAGGGGAGGGATTCTATTTATGGATTACTTTATGGGCTAAACTTTGCACAATAAAGTTGTAATCTCTTTGGACTTTATTTTGGGGTTGCCTAGGACTAAGAAGGGGAGGGATTATATTTATGGATTACTTTATGGGCTGATAAACTGAAGTTGTCAATAGAACTTTGGGAACACTTTTGCGTGTTATTCTTAAAAAGAACTTGGATTGACATTTCTATGGACTTTGCTCAATATTGTTGTAATCTACTACTTGTCATCCTCAAACGGATGGACAAACTGAAGTTGTCAATAGAACTTTGGGAACACTTTTGCGTGCTATTCTTAAAAAGAACTTGGAATGACATTTCTATGGACTTTATTTTGGGGTTGCCTAGGACTAAGAAGGGGAGGGATTCTTAAAAGAACTTGGATTGACATTTAAATGGACTTTATTTTGGGGTTGCCTAGGACTAAGAAGGGTAGGGATTCATTTTTTGGATTACTTTATGTGCTAAAATTTGCATAATAAAGTTGTAATCTACTACTTCAGTTTGTCCATAGAACTTGGATTGACATTTCTATGGACTTTATTTTGGGGTTGCCTAGGACTAAGAAGGGGAGGGATTCTATTTTTGGATTACTTTATGGGCTAAACTTTGCACAATAAAGTTGTAATCTACTACTTGTCATCCTCAAACGGATGGACAAACTGAAGTTGTCAATAGAACTTTGGGTACACTTTTGCGTGCGATTCTTAAAAATAACTTGGATCGACATTTCTATGGACTTTATTTTGCTGTTGCCTAGGACTAAGAAGGGGAAGGATTCTATTTTGCTTAATATTGTTGTAATCTACTACTTGTCATCCTCAAAAGGATGGACAAACTGAAGTTGTAAATAGAACTTTGGGAACAAATAGAATCTCCTCAAACGGATGGACAAACTGAAGTTGTAAATAGAACTTTGGGAACACTTTTGCGTGCTATTCTTAAAAAGAACTTGGAATGACATTTTTATGGACTTTATTTTGGGGTTGCCTAGGACTAAGAAGGGGAGGGATTAAATTTTTGGATGACTTTTTGGGCTAAACTTTGCACAATAATTGACATTTCTATGGACTTTATTTTGGGGTTGCCTAGGACTAAGAAGGGGAGGGATTCTTAAAAGAACTTGGATTGACATTTCTATGGACTTTATTTTTGGGTTGCCTAGGACTAAGAAGGGGAGGGTGCGTGCTATTCTTAAAAGAACTTGGATTGACATTTCTATGGACTTTATTTTGGGGTTGCCTAGGACTAAGAAGGGGAGGGATTCTATTTATGGATTACTTTATGGGCTAAACTTTGCTCAATATTGTTGTAATCTACTACTTGTCATCCTCAAACGGATGGACAAACCGAAGTTGTAAATATAACTTTAGGAACACTTTTGCGTGCTATTCTTAAAAATAACTTGGATTGACATTTCTATGGACTTTGCACAATAAAGTTTTAAACTACTACTTGTCATCCTCAAACGGATGGACAAACTGAAGTTGTCAACAGAACTTTGGGTACACTTTTGCGTGCTATTTTTAAAAGAACTTGGATTGACATTTCTATGGACTTTATTTTGGGGTTGCCTAGGACTAAGAAGGGGAGGGATTCTATTTTTAGATTACTTTATGGGCTAAACTTTGCTCAATATTGTTATAATCTACTACTTGTCATCCGTTTGAGGATGGACAAACTGAAGTTGTAAATAGAACTTTGGGAACACTTTTGCGTGCTATTCTTAAAAGAACTTGGAATGACATTTCTATGGACTTTATTTTGGGGTTGCCTAGGACTAAGAAGGGGAGGGATTATATTTATGGATTACTTTATGGGCTAAACTTTGCACAATAAAGTTGTAATCTACTACTTGTCATCCTCAAACGGATGGACAAACTAAAGTTGTCAATAGAACTTTGGGTACAATTTTGCGTGCTATTCTTAAAAGAACTTGGATTGACATTTCTATGGACTTTATTTTGGGGTTGCCTAGGACTAAGAAGGGGAGGGATTATATTTATGGATTACTTTATGGGCTAAATTTTGCACAATAAAGTTGTAATCTACTACTTGTCATCCTCAAACGGATGGACAAACTGAAGTTGTCAATAGAACTTTGGGAACACTTTTGCGTGCTATTCTTAAAAAGAACTTGGAATGACATTTCTATGGACTTTATTTTGGGGTTGCCTAGGACTAAGAAGGGGAAGGATTCTATTTTTGGATTACTTTATGGGCTAAACTTTGCTCAATATTGTTGTAATCTACTACTTGTCATCCATTTGAGGATGGAAAAACTGAAGTTGTAAATAGAACTTTGGGAACACTTTTGCGTGCTATTCTTAAAAGAACTTGGATTGACATTTCTATGGACTTTATTTTGGGGTTGCCTAGGACTAAGAAGGGGAGGGATTATATTTATGGATTACTTTATGGGCTAAACTTTGCACAATAAAGTTGTAATCTACTACTTGTCATCCTCAAACGGATGGACAAACTAAAGTTGTCAATAGAACTTTGGGTACAATTTTGCGTGCTATTCTTAAAAGAACTTGGAATGACATTTCTATGGACTTTATTTTGGGGTTGCCTAGGACTAAGAAGGGGAGGGATTATATTTATGGATTACTTTATGGGCTAAATTTTGCACAATAAAGTTGTAATCTACTACTTGTCATCCTCAAACGGATGGACAAACTGAAGTTGTCAATAGAACTTTGGGAACACTTTTGCGTGCTATTCTTAAAAAGAACTTGGAATGACATTTCTATGGACTTTATTTTGGGGTTGCCTAGGACTAAGAAGGGGAAGGATTCTATTTTTGGATTACTTTATGGGCTAAACTTTGCTCAATATTGTTGTAATCTACTACTTGTCATCCATTTGAGGATGGAAAAACTGAAGTTGTAAATAGAACTTTGGGAACACTTTTGCGTGCTATTCTTAAAAGAACTTGGATTGACATTTCTATGGACTTTATTTTGGGGTTGCCTAGGACTAAGAAGGGGAGGGATTATATTTATGGATTACTTTATGGGCTAAACTTTGCACAATAAAGTTGTAATCTACTACTTGTCATCCTCAAACGGATGGACAAACTGAAGTTGTCAATAGAACTTTGGGTACACTTTTGCGTGCTATTTTAAAAAGAACTTGGATTGACATTTCTATGAACTTTATTTTGGGGTTGCCTAGGACTAAGAAGGGGAGGGATTCTATTTTTGGATTACTTTATGGGCTAAAATTTGCTCAATATTGTTGTAATCTACTACTTGTCATCCACAAACGGATGGACAAACTGAAGTTGTAAATAGAACTTTGGGAACACTTTTGCGTGCTATTCTTAAAAGAACTTGGATTGACATTTCTATGGACTTTATTTTGGGGTTGCCTAGGACTAAGAAGGGGAGGGATTATTTAAATTACTTGGATTGACATTTCTATGGACTTTATTTTGGGGTTGCCTAGGACTAAGAAGGGGAGGGATTATATTTATGGATTACTTTATGGGCTAAACTTTGCACAATATTGTTGTAATCTACTATAAGAAGGGGAGGGATTATATTTATGGATTACTTTATCGGCTAAACTTTGCACAATAAAGTTGTAATCTACTACTTGTCATCCTCAAACGGATGGACAAACTGAAGTTGTAAATAGAACTTTGGGAACACTTTTGCGTGCTATTCTTAAAAGAACTTGGATTGACATTTCTATGGACTTTATTTTGGGGTTGCCTAGGACTAAGAAGGGGAGGGATTCTATTTCTGGATTACTTTATGGGCTAAACTTTGCACAATAAAGTTGTAATCTACTACTTGTCATCCTCAAACGGATGGACAAACTGAAATTGTAAATAGAACTTTGGGAACACTTTTGCGTGCTATTCTTAAAAGAACTTGGATTGACATTTCTATGGACTTTATTTTGGGGTTGCCTAGGACTAAGAAGGGGAGGGATTCTATTTATGGATTACTTTATGGGCTAAACTTTGCACAATAAAGTTGTAATCTCTATGGACTTTATTTTGGGGTTGCCTAGGACTAAGAAGGAGAGGGATTATATTTATGGATTACTTTATGGGCTGATAAACTGAAGTTGTCAATAGAACTTTGGGAACACTTTTGCGTGCTATTCTTAAAAAGAACTTGGATTGACATTTCTATGGACTTTGCTCAATATTGTTGTAATCTACTACTTGTCATCCTCAAACGGATGGACAAACTGAAGTTGTCAATAGAACTTTGGGAACACTTTTGCGTGCTATTCTTAAAAAGAACTTGGAATGACATTTCTATGGACTTTATTTTGGGCTTGCCTTGGACTAAGAAGGGGAGGGATTCTTAAAAGAACTTGGATTGACATTTAAATGGACTTTATTTTGGGGTTGCCTAGGACTAAGAAGGGGAGGGATTCTATTTATGGATTACTTTATGGGCTAAACTTTGCACAATAAAGTTGTAATCTACTACTTGTCATCCTCAAACGGATGGACAAACTGAAGTTGTCAATAGAACTTTGGGTACACTTTTGCGTGCTATTCTTAAAAGAACTTGGATTGACATTTCTATGGACTTTATTTTGGGGTTGCCTAGGACTAAGAAGGGGAGGGATTCTATTTTTGGATTACTTTATGGGCTAAACTTTGCTCAATATTGTTGTAATCTACTACTTGTCATCCTCAAACGGATGGACAAACTGAAGTTGTAAATAGAACTTTTGGAACACTTTTGCGTGCTATTCTTAAAAGAACTTGGATTGACATTTCTATGGATTTTATTTTGGGGTTGCCTAGGACTAAGGAAGGGAGGGATTCTTAAAAGAACTTGGATTGACATTTCTATGGACTTTATTTTGGGGTTGCTTAGGACTAAGAAGGGGGGGGATTATATTTATGGATTACTTTATGGGCTAAACTTTGCACAATAAAGTTGTAATCTACTACTTGTCATCCTCAAACGGATGGACAAACTGAAGTTGTCAATAGAACTTTGGGTACTTTTTTGCGTACTATTCTTAAAAAGAACTTGGATTGACATTTCTATGAACTTTATTTTGGGGTTGCCTAGAAATAAGAAGGGGAGGGATTATATTTATGGATTACTTTATGGGCTAAACTTTGCTCAATATTGTTGTAATCTACTACTTGTCATCCTCAAACGGATGGACAAACTGAAGTTGTAAATAAAACTTTGAGAACACTTTTGCGTGCTATTCTTAAAAGAACTTGTATTGACATTTCTATGGACTTTATTTTGGGGTTGCCTAGGACTAAGAAAGGGAGGGATTCTTAAAAGAACTTGGATTGACATTTCTATGGACTTTATTTCGGGGTTGCTTAGGACTAAGAAGGGGAGGGATTATATTTATGGATTACTTTATGGGCTAAACTTTGCACAATAAAGTTGTAATCTACTACTTGTCATCCTCAAACGGATGGACAAACTGAAGTTGTCAATAGAACTTTGGGAACACTTTTGCGTGCTATTCTTAAAAAGAACTTGGAATGACATTTCTATGGACTTTATTTTGGGGTTGCCTAGGACTAAGAAGGGGAAGGATTCTATTTTTGGATTACTTTATGGGCTAAACTTTGCTCAATATTGTTGTAATCTACTACTTGTCATCCGTTTGAGTATGGAAAAACTGAAGTTGTAAATAGAACTTTGGGAACACTTTTGCGTGCTATTCTTAAAAGAACTTGGATTGACATTTCTATGGACTTTATTTTGGGGTTGCCTAGGACTAAGAAGGGGAGGGATTATATTTATGGATTACTTTATGGGCTAAACTTTGCACAATAAAGTTGTAATCTACTACTTGTCATCCTCAAACGGATGGACAAACGGAAGTTGTCAATAGAACTTTGGGTACACTTTTGCGTGCTATTTTAAAAAGAACTTGGATTGACATTTCTATGAACTTTATTTTGGGGTTGCCTAGGACTAAGAAGGGGAGGGATTCTATTTTTGGATTACTTTATGGGCTAAACTTTGCTCAATATTGTTGTAATCTACTACTTGTCATCCTCAAACGGATGGACAAACTGAAGTTGTCAATAGAACTTTGGGTACACTTTTGCGTGCTATTCTTAAAAGAACTTGGATTGACATTTCTATGGACTTTATTTTGGAGTTGCCTAGGACTAAGAAGGGGAGGGATTCTTAAAAGAACTTGGATTGACATTTCTATGGACTTTATTTTGGGGTTGCCTAGGACTAAGAAGGGGAGGGATTATATTTATGGATTACTTTATGGGCTAAACTTTGCACAATAAAGTTGTAATCTCTATGGACTTTATTTTGGGGTTGCCTAGGACTAAGAAGGAGAGGGATTATATTTATGGATTACTTTATGGGCTGATAAACTGAAGTTGTCAGTAGAACTTTGGGAACACTTTTGCGTGCTATTCTTAAAAAGAACTTGGATTGACATTTCTATGGACTTTGCTCAATATTGTTGTAATCTACTACTTGTCATCCTCAAACGGATGGACAAACTGAAGTTGTCAATAGAACTTTGGGAACACTTTTGCGTGCTATTCTTAAAAAGAACTTGGAATGACATTTCTATGGACTTTATTTTGGGCTTGCCTTGGACTAAGAAGGGGAGGGATTCTTAAAAGAACTTGGATTGACATTTAAATGGACTTTATTTTGGGGTTGCCTAGGACTAAGAAGGGGAGGGATTCTATTTATGGATTACTTTATGGGCTAAACTTTGCACAATAAAGTTGTAATCTACTACTTGTCATCCTCAAACGGATGGACAAACTGAAGTTGTCAATAGAACTTTGGGTACACTTTTGCGTGCTATTCTTAAAAGAACTTGGATTGACATTTCTATGGACTTTATTTTGGGGTTGCCTAGGACTAAGAAGGGGAGGGATTCTATTTTTGGATTACTTTATGGGCTAAACTTTGCTCAATATTGTTGTAATCTACTACTTGTCATCCTCAAACGGATGGACAAACTGAAGTTGTAAATAGAACTTTGGGAACACTTTTGCGTGCTATTCTTAAAAGAACTTGGATTGACATTTCTATGGATTTTATTTTGGGGTTGCCTAGGACTAAGGAAGGGAGGGATTCTTAAAAGAACTTGGATTGACATTTCTATGGACTTTATTTTGGGGTTGCTTAGGACTAAGAAGGGGGGGGATTATATTTATGGATTACTTTATGGGCTAAACTTTTCACAATAAAGTTGTAATCTACTACTTGTCATCCTCAAACGGATGGACAAACTGAAGTTGTCAATAGAACTTTGGGTACTTTTTTGCGTACTATTCTTAAAAAGAACTTGGATTGACATTTCTATGAACTTTATTTTGGGGTTGCCTAGAAATAAGAAGGGGAGGGATTATATTTATGGATTACTTTATGGGCTAAACTTTGCTCAATATTGTTGTAATCTACTACTTGTCATCCTCAAACGGACGGACAAACTGAAGTTGTAAATAAAACTTTGGGAACACTTTTGCGTGCTATTCTTAAAAGAACTTGTATTGACATTTCTATGGACTTTATTTTGGGGTTGCCTAGGACTAAGAAAGGGAGGGATTCTTAAAAGAACTTGGATTGACATTTCTATGGACTTTATTTCGGGGTTGCTTAGGACTAAGAAGGGGAGGGATTATATTTATGGATTACTTTATGGGCTAAACTTTGCACAATAAAGTTGTAATCTACTACTTGTCATCCTCAAACGGATGGACAAACTGAAGTTGTCAATAGAACTTTGGGTACACTTTTGCGTGCTATTTTAAAAAGAACTTGGATTGACATTTCTATGAACTTTATTTTGGGGTTGCCTAGGACTAAGAAGGGGAGGGATTCTATTTTTGGATTACTTTATGGGCTAAACTTTGCTCAATATTGTTGTAATCTACTACTTGTCATCCTCAAACGGATGGACAAACTGAAGTTGTCAATAGAACTTTGGGTACACTTTTGCGTGCTATTCTTAAAAGAACTTGGATTGACATTTCTATGGACTTTATTTTGGAGTTGCCTAGGACTAAGAAGGGGAGGGATTCTTAAAAGAACTTGGATTGACATTTCTATGGACTTTATTTTGGGGTTGCCTAGGACTAAGAAGGGGAGGGATTATATTTATGGATTACTTTATGGGCTAAACTTTGCACAATAAAGTTGTAATCTCTATGGACTTTATTTTGGGGTTGCCTAGGACTAAGAAGGAGAGGGATTATATTTATGGATTACTTTATGGGCTGATAAACTGAAGTTGTCAGTAGAACTTTGGGAACACTTTTGCGTGCTATTCTTAAAAAGAACTTGGATTGACATTTTTATGGACTTTGCTCAATATTGTTGTAATCTACTACTTGTCATCCTCAAACGGATGGACAAACTGAAGTTGTCAATAGAACTTTGGGAACACTTTTGCGTGCTATTCTTAAAAAGAACTTGGAATGACATTTCTATGGACTTTATTTTGGGCTTGCCTTGGACTAAGAAGGGGAGGGATTCTTAAAAGAACTTGGATTGACATTTAAATGGACTTTATTTTGGGGTTGCCTAGGACTAAGAAGGGGAGGGATTCTATTTATGGATTACTTTATGGGCTAAACTTTGCACAATAAAGTTGTAATCTACTACTTGTCATCCTCAAACGGATGGACAAACTGAAGTTGTCAATAGAACTTTGGGTACACTTTTGCGTGCTATTCTTAAAAGAACTTGGATTGACATTTCTATGGACTTTATTTTGGGGTTGCCTAGGACTAAGAAGGGGAGGGATTCTATTTTTGGATTACTTTATGGGCTAAACTTTGCTCAATATTGTTGTAATCTACTACTTGTCATCCTCAAACGGATGGACAAACTGAAGTTGTAAATAGAACTTTGGGAACACTTTTGCGTGCTATTCTTAAAAGAACTTGGATTGACATTTCTATGGATTTTATTTTGGGGTTGCCTAGGACTAAGGAAGGGAGGGATTCTTAAAAGAACTTGGATTGACATTTCTATGGACTTTATTTTGGGGTTGCTTAGGACTAAGAAGGGGGGGGATTATATTTATGGATTACTTTATGGGCTAAACTTTTCACAATAAAGTTGTAATCTACTACTTGTCATCCTCAAACGGATGGACAAACTGAAGTTGTCAATAGAACTTTGGGTACTTTTTTGCGTACTATTCTTAAAAAGAACTTGGATTGACATTTCTATGAACTTTATTTTGGGGTTGCCTAGAAATAAGAAGGGGAGGGATTATATTTATGGATTACTTTATGGGCTAAACTTTGCTCAATATTGTTGTAATCTACTACTTGTCATCCTCAAACGGACGGACAAACTGAAGTTGTAAATAAAACTTTGGGAACACTTTTGCGTGCTATTCTTAAAAGAACTTGTATTGACATTTCTATGGACTTTATTTTGGGGTTGCCTAGGACTAAGAAAGGGAGGGATTCTTAAAAGAACTTGGATTGACATTTCTATGGACTTTATTTCGGGGTTGCTTAGGACTAAGAAGGGGAGGGATTATATTTATGGATTACTTTATGGGCTAAACTTTGCACAATAAAGTTGTAATCTACTACTTGTCATCCTCAAACGGATGGACAAACTGAAGTTGTCAATAGAACTTTGGGAACACTTTTGCGTGCTATTCTTAAAAAGAACTTGGAATGACATTTCTATGGACTTTATTTTGAGGTTGCCTAGGACTAAGAAGGGGAAGGATTCTATTTTTGGATTACTTTATGGGCTAAACTTTGCTCAATATTGTTGTAATCTACTACTTGTCATCCGTTTGAGTATGGAAAAACTGAAGTTGTAAATAGAACTTTGGGAACACTTTTGCGTGCTATTCTTAAAAGAACTTGGATTGACATTTCTATGGACTTTATTTTGGGGTTGCCTAGGACTAAGAAGGGGAGGGATTATATTTATGGATTACTTTATGGGCTAAACTTTGCACAATAAAGTTGTAATCTACTACTTGTCATCCTCAAACGGATGGACAAACTGAAGTTGTCAATAGAACTTTGGGTACACTTTTGCGTGCTATTTTAAAAAGAACTTGGATTGACATTTCTATGAACTTTATTTTGGGGTTGCCTAGGACTAAGAAGGGGAGGGATTCTATTTTTGGATTACTTTATGGGCTAAACTTTGCTCAATATTGTTGTAATCTACTACTTGTCATCCTCAAACGGATGGACAAACTGAAGTTGTCAATAGAACTTTGGGTACACTTTTGCGTGCTATTCTTAAAAGAACTTGGATTGACATTTCTATGGACTTTATTTTGGAGTTGCCTAGGACTAATAAGGGGAGGGATTCTTAAAAGAACTTGGATTGACATTTCTATGGACTTTATTTTGGGGTTGCCTAGGACTAAGAAGGGGAGGGATTATATTTATGGATTACTTTATGGGCTAAACTTTGCACAATATTGTTGTAATCTACTATAAGAAGGGGAGGGATTATATTTATGGATTACTTTATGGGCTAAACTTTGCACAATAAAGTTGTAATCTACTATTTGTCATCCTCAAACGGATGGACAAACTGAAGTTGTAAATAGAACTTTGGGAACACTTTTGCGTGCTATTCTTAAAAGAACTTGAATTGACATTTCTATGGACTTTATTTTGGGGTTGCCTAGGACTAAGAAGGGGAGGGATTCTATTTATGGATTACTTTATGGGCTAAACTTTGCACAATAAAGTTGTAATCTACTACTTGTCATCCTCAAACGGATGGACAAACTGAAGTTGTAAATAGAACTTTGGGAACACTTTTGCGTGCTATTCTTAAAAGAACTTGGATTGACATTTCTATGGACTTTATTTTGGGGTTGCCTAGGACTAAGAAGGGGAGGAATTCTATTTATGGATTACTTTATGGGCTAAACTTTGCACAATAAAGTTGTAATCTCTATGGACTTTATTTTGGGGTTGTCTAGGACTAAGAAGGGGAGGGATTATATTTATGGATTACTTTATGGGCTGATAAACCGAAGTTGTCAATAGAACTTTGGGAACACTTTTGCGTGCTATTCTTAAAAAGAACTTGGATTGACATTTCTATGGACTTTGCTCAATATTGTTGTAATCTACTACTTGTCATCCTCAAACGGATGGACAAACTGAAGTTGTCAATAGAACTTTGGGAACACTTTTGCGTGCTATTCTTAAAAAGAACTTGGAATGACATTTCTATGGACTTTATTTTGGGGTTGCCTAGGACTAAGAAAGGGATTCTTAAAAGAACTTGGATTGACATTTAAATGGAATTTATTTTGGGGTTGCCTAGGACTAAGAAGGGGAGGGATTCTATTAATGGATTACTTTATGGGCTAAACTTTGCACAATAAAGTTGTAATCTACTACTTGTCATCCTCAAACGGATGGAAAAACTGAAGTTGTCAATAGAACTTTGGGTACACTTTTGCGTGCTATTCTTAAAAGAACTTGGATTGACATTTCTATGGACTTTATTTTGGGGTTGCCTAGGACTAAGAAGGGGAGGGATTCTATTTTTGGATTACTTTATGGGCTAAACTTTGCTCAATATTGTTGTAATCTACTACTTGTCATCCTCAAACGGATGGACAAACTGAAGTTGTAAATAGAACTTTGGGAACACTTTTGCGTGCTATTCTTAAAAGAACTTGGATTGACATTTCTATGGACTTTATTTTGGGGTTGCCTAGGACTAAGAAAGGGAGGGATTCTTAAAAGAACTTGGATTGACATTTCTATGGACTTTATTTTGGGGTTGCCTAGGACTAAGAAGGGGAGGGATTATATTTATGGATTACTTTATGGGCTAAACTTTGCACAATATTGTTGTAATCTACTATAAGAAGGGGAGGGATTATATTTATGGATTACTTTATGGGCTAAACTTTGCACAATAAAGTTGTAATCTACTATTTGTCATCCTCAAACGGATGGACAAACTGAAGTTGTAAATAGAACTTTGGGAACACTTTTGCGTGCTATTCTTAAAAGAACTTGAATTGACATTTCTATGGACTTTATTTTGGGGTTGCCTAGGACTAAGAAGGGGAGGGATTCTATTTATGGATTACTTTATGGGCTAAACTTTGCACAATAAAGTTGTAATCTACTACTTGTCATCCTCAAACGGATGGACAAACTGAAGTTGTAAATAGAACTTTGGGAACACTTTTGCGTGCTATTCTTAAAAGAACTTGGATTGACATTTCTATGGACTTTATTTTGGGGTTGCCTAGGACTAAGAAGGGGAGGAATTCTATTTATGGATTACTTTATGGGCTAAACTTTGCACAATAAAGTTGTAATCTCTATGGACTTTATTTTGGGGTTGTCTAGGACTAAGAAGGGGAGGGATTATATTTATGGATTACTTTATGGGCTGATAAACCGAAGTTGTCAATAGAACTTTGGGAACACTTTTGCGTGCTATTCTTAAAAAGAACTTGGATTGACATTTCTATGGACTTTGCTCAATATTGTTGTAATCTACTACTTGTCATCCTCAAACGGATGGACAAACTGAAGTTGTCAATAGAACTTTGGGAACACTTTTGCGTGCTATTCTTAAAAAGAACTTGGAATGACATTTCTATGGACTTTATTTTGGGGTTGCCTAGGACTAAGAAAGGGATTCTTAAAAGAACTTGGATTGACATTTAAATGGAATTTATTTTGGGGTTGCCTAGGACTAAGAAGGGGAGGGATTCTATTAATGGATTACTTTATGGGCTAAACTTTGCACAATAAAGTTGTAATCTACTACTTGTCATCCTCAAACGGATGGAAAAACTGAAGTTGTCAATAGAACTTTGGGTACACTTTTGCGTGCTATTCTTAAAAGAACTTGGATTGACATTTCTATGGACTTTATTTTGGGGTTGCCTAGGACTAAGAAGGGGAGGGATTCTATTTTTGGATTACTTTATGGGCTAAACTTTGCTCAATATTGTTGTAATCTACTACTTGTCATCCTCAAACGGATGGACAAACTGAAGTTGTAAATAGAACTTTGGGAACACTTTTGCGTGCTATTCTTAAAAGAACTTGGATTGACATTTCTATGGACTTTATTTTGGGGTTGCCTAGGACTAAGAAAGGGAGGGATTCTTAAAAGAACTTGGATTGACATTTCTATGGACTTTATTTTGGGGTTGCTTAGGACTAAGAAGGGGAGGAATTATATTTATGGATTACTTTATGGGCTAAACTTTGCACAATAAAGTTGTAATCTACTACTTGTCATCCTCAAACGGATGGACAAACTGAAGTTGTCAATAGAACTTTGGGTACTTTTTTGCGTACTATTCTTAAAAAGAACTTGTATTGACATTTCTATGAACTTTATTTTGGGGTTGCCTAGAAATAAGAAGGGGAGGGATTATATTTATGGATTACTTTATGGGCTAAACTTTGCTCAATATTGTTGTAATCTACTACTTGTCATCCTCAAACGGATGGACAAACTGAAGTTGTAAATAAAACTTTGGTAACACTTTTGCGTGCTATTCTTAAAAGAACTTGTATTGACATTTCTATGGACTTTATTTTGGGGTTGCCTAGGGCTAAGAAAGGGAGGGATTCTTAAAAGAACTTGGATTGACATTTCTATGGACTTTATTTTGGGGTTGCTTAGGACTAAGAAGGGGAGGGATTATATTTATGGATTACTTTATGGGCTAAACTTTGCACAATAAAGTTGTAATCTACTACTTGTCATCCTCAAACGGATGGACAAACTGAAGTTGTCAATAGAACTTTGGGAACACTTTTGCGTGCTATTCTTAAAAAGAACTTGGAATGACATTTCTATGGACTTTATTTTGGGGTTGCCTAGGACTAAGAAGGGGAAGGATTCTATTTTTGGATTACTTTATGGGCTAAACTTTGCTCAATATTGTTGTAATCTACTACTTGTCATCCATTTGAGGATGGAAAAACTGAAGTTGTAAATAGAACTTTGGGAACACTTTTGCGTGCTATTCTTAAAAGAACTTGGATTGACATTTCTATGGACTTTATTTTGGGGTTGCCTAGGACTAAGAAGGGGAGGGATTATATTTATGGATTACTTTATGAGCTAAACTTTGCACAATAAAGTTGTAATCTACTACTTGTCATCCTCAAACGGATGGACAAACTGAAGTTGTCAATAGAACTTTGGGTACACTTTTGCGTGCTATTTTAAAAAGAACTTGGATTGACATTTCTATGAACTTTATTTTGGGGTTGCCTAGGACTAAGAAGGGGAGGGATTCTATTTTTGGATTACTTTATGGGCTAAAATTTGCTCAATATTGTTGTAATCTACTACTTGTCATCCACAAACGGATGGACAAACTGAAGTTGTAAATAGAACTTTGGGAACACTTTTGCGTGCTATTCTTAAAAGAACTTGGATTGACATTTCTATGGACTTTATTTTGGGGTTGCCTAGGACTAAGAAGGGGAGGGATTATTTAAATTACTTGGATTGACATTTCTATGGACTTTATTTTGGGGTTGCCTAGGACTAAGAAGGGGAGGGATTATATTTATGGATTACTTTATGGGCTAAACTTTGCACAATATTGTTGTAATCTACTATAAGAAGGGGAGGGATTATATTTATGGATTACTTTATCGGCTAAACTTTGCACAATAAAGTTGTAATCTACTACTTGTCATCCTCAAACGGATGGACAAACTGAAGTTGTAAATAGAACTTTGGGAACACTTTTGCGTGCTATTCTTAAAAGAACTTGGATTGACATTTCTATGGACTTTATTTTGGGGTTGCCTAGGACTAAGAAGGGGAGGGATTCTATTTCTGGATTACTTTATGGGCTAAACTTTGCACAATAAAGTTGTAATCTACTACTTGTCATCCTCAAACGGATGGACAAACTGAAATTGTAAATAGAACTTTGGGAACACTTTTGCGTGCTATTCTTAAAAGAACTTGGATTGACATTTCTATGGACTTTATTTTGGGGTTGCCTAGGACTAAGAAGGGGAGGGATTCTATTTATGGATTACTTTATGGGCTAAACTTTGCACAATAAAGTTGTAATCTCTATGGACTTTATTTTGGGGTTGCCTAGGACTAAGAAGGAGAGGGATTATATTTATGGATTACTTTATGAGCTGATAAACTGAAGTTGTCAATAGAACTTTGGGAACACTTTTGCGTGCTATTCTTAAAAAGAACTTGGATTGACATTTCTATGGACTTTGCTCAATATTGTTGTAATCTACTACTTGTCATCCTCAAACGGATGGACAAACTGAAGTTGTCAATAGAACTTTGGGAACACTTTTGCGTGCTATTCTTAAAAAGAACTTGGAATGACATTTCTATGGACTTTATTTTGGGCTTGCCTTGGACTAAGAAGGGGAGGGATTCTTAAAAGAACTTGGATTGACATTTAAATGGACTTTATTTTGGGGTTGCCTAGGACTAAGAAGGGGAGGGATTCTATTTATGGATTACTTTATGGGCTAAACTTTGCACAATAAAGTTGTAATCTACTACTTGTCATCCTCAAACGGATGGACAAACTGAAGTTGTCAATAGAACTTTGGGTACACTTTTGCGTGCTATTCTTAAAAGAACTTGGATTGACATTTCTATGGACTTTATTTTGGGGTTGCCTAGGACTAAGAAGGGGAGGGATTCTATTTTTGGATTACTTTATGGGCTAAACTTTGCTCAATATTGTTGTAATCTACTACTTGTCATCCTCAAACGGATGGACAAACTGAAGTTGTAAATAGAACTTTGGGAACACTTTTGCGTGCTATTCTTAAAAGAACTTGGATTGACATTTCTATGGATTTTATTTTGGGGTTGCCTAGGACTAAGGAAGGGAGGGATTCTTAAAAGAACTTGGATTGACATTTCTATGGACTTTATTTTGGGGTTGCTTAGGACTAAGAAGGGGAGGGATTATATTTATGGATTACTTTATGTGCTAAACTTTGCACAATAAAGTTGTAATCTACTACTTGTCATCCTCAAACGGATGGACAAACTGAAGTTGTCAATAGAACTTTGGGTACTTTTTTGCGTACTATTCTTAAAAAGAACTTGGATTGACATTTCTATGAACTTTATTTTGGGGTTGCCTAGAAATAAGAAGGGGAGGGATTATATTTATGGATTACTTTATGGGCTAAACTTTGCTCAATATTGTTGTAATCTACTACTTGTCATCCTCAAACGGATGGACAAACTGAAGTTGTAAATAAAACTTTGGGAACACTTTTGCGTGCTATTCTTAAAAGAACTTGTATTGACATTTCTATGGACTTTATTTTGGGGTTGCCTAGGACTAAGAAAGGGAGGGATTCTTAAAAGAACTTGGATTGACATTTCTATGGACTTTATTTTGGGGTTGCTTAGGACTAAGAAGGGGAGGGATTATATTTATGGATTACTTTATGGGCTAAACTTTGCACAATAAAGTTGTAATCTACTACTTGTCATCCTCAAACGGATGGACAAACTGAAGTTGTCAATAGAACTTTGGGAACACTTTTGCGTGCTATTCTTAAAAAGAACTTGGAATGACATTTCTATGGACTTTATTTTGGGGTTGCCTAGGACTAAGAAGGGGAAGGATTCTATTTTTGGATTACTTTATGGGCTAAACTTTGCTCAATATTGTTGTAATCTACTACTTGTCATCCGTTTGAGTATGGAAAAACTGAAGTTGTAAATAGAACTTTGGGAACACTTTTGCGTGCTATTCTTAAAAGAACTTGGATTGACATTTCTATGGACTTTATTTTGGGGTTGCCTAGGACTAAGAAGGGGAGGAATTATATTTATGGATTACTTTATGGGCTAAACTTTGCACAATAAAGTTGTAATCTACTACTTGTCATCCTCAAACGGATGGACAAACTGAAGTTGTCAATAGAACTTTGGGTACACTTTTGCGTGCTATTTTAAAAAGAACTTGGATTGACATTTCTATGAACTTTATTTTGGGGTTGCCTAGGACTAAGAAGGGGAGGGATTCTATTTTTGGATTACTTTATGGGCTAAACTTTGCTCAATATTGTTGTAATCTACTACTTGTCATCCACAAACGGATGAACAAACTGAAGTTGTAAATAGAACTTTGGGAACACTTTTGCGTGCTATTCTTAAAAGAACTTGGATTGACATTTCCATGGACTTTATTTTGGGGTTGCCTAGGACTAAGAAGGGGAGGGATTCTTAAAAGAACTTGGATTGACATTTCTATGGACTTTATTTTGGGGTTGCCTAGGACTAAGAAGGGGAGGGATTATATTTATGGATTACTTTATGGGCTAAACTTTGCACAATATTGTTGTAATCTACTATAAGAAGGGGAGGGATTATATTTATAGATTACTTTATGGGCTAAACTTTGCACAATAAAGTTGTAATCTACTACTTGTCATCCTCAAATGGATGGACAAACTGAAGTTGTAAATAGAACATTGGGAACACTTTTTGTAAGGCCCGAGATAATAAAGATGATATTATTTTAATCCGAGAGTATGTAATTGGAAACTTTTGGAGTGTTGATTTATATTCCAAGATGTTTGCAATTATTTAGGATTGAAATGGAATTATTTCGGATTGAATTGAATTAAAAAGATTGAGCGGGGGCCAATTTGAAATTAGTGAAAAATTGAGGGACTAAAGTGTAATTAATGTATTTTTCATGGGACACTTGGCTTGATTAACCTCTTGAACGTGGCCATGCAATGGATTGATGCACCTCTTCAACGTGGCCATGCAATTGAGATATATATATATATATATATATATATATATATATATATATATATATATATATATATATATATATATATATATATATATATATATATATATATATATATAAACATCATTTCCTCGACAATTTCAAGGCAAAACCGAGAAAAGCTTCATGAAATTCTCAAAACTTGGTTTTGGTGCGAAAATTGTGATTTTGGTTAATTCGGTTATCAGATTTTAATTCCGGACACAGTACTGTACTCCTCTCGTTGAGAGCTACAACTGGACGTAAGTTTTATGGAGTTCTGTTATCATTTGAAATTATGATATTGGAGAAATTGTTATTTGATTATTATTATGTGTTCTGGGAATACTAGATGTAATAGCCGAGCCCGGTGTACGGTACGATTTAAGTTTCGTTTGTTATTTGGGATATTTGATTAGATGTTCAGAGTTGTATTTTTGGGCTATAGTATTGTTAGTTTTATTGTCTTGAGGTGTTAGTTGATGTTGGTTGTTCGTTTCAGCGTTTCGGATCGATTTTAGTTGCTTTGGAATAGTGTTTTGCCGTGAGCACACCGCACCCGCGGCGTTGTAGTGACCGCCCCCGCGGTGATGACCGCACCCGCGCTGCTTGCGTCGCCGCACCCGCGCTCAGCGTGTTCCAGAATTTTTTTAGCATGCCGTAGCCATTGCGCACCCGCGGTGCTTAGTGGAGCGCACCCGCGGTGAAGGTATGGGCGAGGTATTTGGTCGATTTTGGAGTGGTTGGCTATCATTTCTCCTTTTTCTTTCCTTCTCATTTTCGCATTTCTCTCCATTGCTAGGGTTTTTGGTCATTTCTTTCACTTCCTATCTTCGATTCAAGCGTTTGTTTGGAATTTCGACTTGAGTTCGACGTTCTCCTTGGTGCTAGGAAGCTTGGGTAAGTTTTTGGTGCGATTCTGTTAAGGTTGTAAATTAAGAGTTGTTTAGATTGGTTGTTTAAGTGGATTTATGGATTATTTAGCTTGTAATCTTGGATATTTAGTTGATATTGGTGTTATTTGTGGATTATTTGTTGTAGGTGGTGATCAAGAGCTAAGTTGAGGTGTTGTTGTGGTTTGTAAGTGGAATTTCATTCCTTTTTGCTCACATGATTATATATGTATGTGTTTCAAAGAGTTTATTGTGATATTCCCTTCCATTTGATCCATAGTATGTATTGTTATATGTATTGGAGGCATTGTATGTCTCATTATTGATTAAAGGGAATACAAAGAGATATATAGAGTTCAAAGTGATTGTTAAATCCAGAGAAGAGTTTAAATGTTTTCGGATTGATAAATACATAGTCAGAGATTGCATGCAATATTAGATGATCATCGCCTATAGGCTTATATCCCTCAGAGTTATCGGTTTATATCGATTTGGGATACGAGCACCCCAGAGCAGAGATACTATTGACATCAATCCCCAGAGCAAAAGAGAAATACCATCATATTTTATATGCTATTGCTATGTTATTGATATTCAGAGTTTACAGTTCAGAGTTGATGGTATTTATGATTTCAAAGAGATGTTTTACAGAGATTATTGTTTATTGTTATGTAAGAGTTCCACTTGCTGAGATTTATTCTCATTTCAGTTATTTTCATGTGATGCAGATCAGAGTGGTGCCCCGGGACGTTGACTGTGGATTGGGGGTCATATGCATACACCGTGGAAGGAGGATTTTGGCATGATCATAGGAATGATGTTTTGTTTTTGTTATGTCATTTAAATGATCATGTATTTATTTTGTAAAGATATTTAAACAAATGTATTTTGAAACTCCTTCCGTATATTTTGAAAAGAGAAAATTTTATTTCCGCTGCGTATTTTATTTAAAGAGGTCAGGGGTGTCACATTTAGTGGTATCAGAGCGGTGTTCTTCGGACCAATGCATATGACTTCGTCTACTTTCAACTGTCCGGGTATGTTTTCTTTGCATCTATCTATTGTTATGTATTGATTGGTGTCTTGTGAGCATTGTAGAGTAGAGGATGCCTCCTAAGCGTAAGGCGTCAGAGGGGGAGGATAGTTCGTCCTCGAGAGTTGTCGACGAGTTCGGCAAGTTACTGAAGGAGCAGGCTAAGGTTCACAGTGAGCAGATCCAGCAGTTGCTTAGACTGCAAGGAACAGGCCAGGGCAGAGGCCAAGTTAGAGGGCAGGTTGCTCCAGCTGCAGTTGGTTCTGATGCTATCTTTTCTGCGTTTAAGAGGATGGATCCACCCGAGTTTCCAGGCAGCTCCGATCCTTTAGCTGCAGTAGAGTGGGTCAAGGCTTTAGAGGCGATCTTCGATCATCTCCACTATGAGGACAGAGATCGTATCAGTTGTGCTGTTTTTATGCTGGTTAAAGCTGCACGTTTGTGGTGGAATGCGACCAAGGTTGGCATTGATGTTTCTACTTTGAAGTGGTCTGAGTTTACTGAGCTTTTCTACGACAAGTACTTTCCTGATGCACTGCGAGCGAGGAAGGTTACAGAGTTCTTGGAGCTTCGTCAGGGGAGCATGAACGTTGATGAGTATATTCTCAAGTTCGAGGAGGGTTGCCTTTTTGCTCCGTACATTGCTACCAGTGATAAAGATAAAGGCGCTCATTTCATTCGAGGCCTTAGAGCGGAGATCAGGCGTGATATCAATATGTCCAAGGCTGTTATTTTCAAGGAGATTGTGTCCAAGGCGTTGCTAGCAGAGCAGGACGAGAAGGATATCGCCAGGGAGAGACAGGCGAGGCACCAGGCTAGTGTTCAGAGGGGCCAGAGTTCAGGTCAGCGTGGCAGAGATCGATTCAAGGGGAAGAGCAAGGTGGATCAGAGTCCTAGGCCACCGTCAGCGCCAGTTGCTCCGTCTGATTCTGAGAGATCCTTGTGTCCCAAGTGTAGCAGACCCCATCGTGGAGAGTGTAGATTTGGCTCTCGTTCTTGCTATCGTTGTGGCATGCCAGGCCATATTTCCAGAGATTGTCCTAAGGGAGCTAGCCAGGAGAAGGTGCAGGGTCGTATCTTTTCGATGACTAAGGAAGATGATGACCAGGGAGGAGTTCTCGCCAGCTCAGGTACTTCGCTGGTCCTTCCTTTTATTTCGTGTCTTGATGCTGAGAGGCTATTGTGTAGAGGTTGTGATGTTTTTCTGGCATCTGTTGTGGATGTTGATAGACTGATTAAGTTGAATATTGATGATATTGATGTGGTGAGGGAGTTTGCGGATGTGTTTGAGGATGATGTTCCGGGTTTGCCGCCGGATAGGGACGTAGAGTTTGTTATTGATCTTGCTCCAGGTACGGTTCCTATTTCTAAGGCTCCGTATAGGATGGCTCCTACTGAGATGAAAGAGTTGAAGACGCAGTTGCAGGATCTTCTAGATAAGGGTTTTATTCGTCCGAGTTCTTCGCCTTGGGGAGCTCCGGTTCTGTTTGTTAAGAAGAAAGATGGTTCTTTGCGTCTGTGTATCGATTACAGAGAGCTCAACAAAGTGACGATCAAGAACAAGTATCCGTTGCCTCGGATAGATGATTTGTTTGACCAACTCCAGGGTGCCACTGTGTTCTCGAAGATTGATCTTCGGTCTGGCTACTATCAGTTGAAGTTTAGGGAGTCCGATATTCCTAAGACAGCTTTCCGGACCAGGTACGGTCACTATGAGTTTCTTGTGATGTCTTTTGGTTTGACCAATGCCCCTTCAGTCTTCATGGACCTGATGAACCGTGTGTTCAAGCCTTATCTGGATAGCTTCGTCATTGTCTTCATTGACGATATCTTGATCTATTCCAAATCCAGAGAGCTTCATGCCGAGCATCTCAGAGTTGTTCTTCAGTTGTTGCGAGAGAAGAGGCTTTTTGCCAAGCTGAAGAAGTGTGAGTTTTGGCTGGATCAGATTTCTTTTCTAGGCCATGTTGTTTCGAGAGATGGCATTGCTGTTGATCCGATGAAGATAGAGGCGATTCAGAGTTGGCCTATTCCTACCACTGTTTCAGAGGTTCGCAGTTTCCTTGGTTTGGCGGGTTACTATCGTCGTTTCATTTCAGGTTTCTCCAAGATTGCCCTGCCATTGTCCAATTTGACAAGGAAGACTGTGAAGTTCGAGTGGTCTATCGATTGCCAGAGGGCATTTCAGGAGTTGAAGGATAGATTGACGACGGCTCCTGTTCTTTCTTTGCCTTGTGGTTCAGAGGACTTTGTTGTCTATACCGATGCGTCGAAGAAGGGTCTCGGTGCAGTGTTGATGCAGAGAGGTAAGGTCATTGCCTATGCTTCTCGCCAGTTGAAGGATTATGAGAAGAATTATCCGACGCATGATTTAGAGTTGGCAGCTGTGGTTTTCGCCCTGAAGATTTGGAGACACTACTTGTATGGCGAAAAGTGTGAGATCTTTACAGACCACAAGAGTTTGAAGTATCTGTTTTCGCAGAAAGAGCTCAATATGCGGCAGAGGAGGTGGTTAGAGCTGGTCAAAGATTACGATGTGACTATCAGTTATCACCCAGGGAAGGCGAATGTTGTGGCTGATGCTTTGAGCCGCAAGTCGAGTGCTTCATTGAGTTCTTTGATTCAGAGACCGTTGCTGATGGATTTGCAGAGAGAGGAGATTGATCTGGTGATTCCAGGCACCATTGCTCGTCTTTCAGCGTTAGTTATTCGATCTTCTTTGACGGACAGGATTCGTAGAGAGCAGTCGACTGATGTTCAGTTGACAGAGTTGAGAGATAGAGCAGAGATTAGAGGTAATTCAGAGTTTGCCTTGAATGGTGATGGTTTGGTGACTTTCAGAGGTCGTATTTGTGTTCCTGTTAGCGACGATATTCGCAGAGATGTCTTGACAGAGGCTCATATCGCACCTTATTCGATTCATCCAGGCAGTACGAAGATGTATCAGGATCTTCGTCGACTCTACTGGTGGCCAGGTATGAAGAAGGATGTTGCCGTGTTCATTTCTCAGTGCCTTACTTGTCAGCAGGTGAAGATTGAGCACCAGAGACCTGCTGGGACATTGTTGTCGTTGCCGATTCCTCAGTGGAAGTGGGAGCATATTACGATGGATTTCGTGACTGGTCTTCCCAGAGTGCAGAGAGGTTTCAATTCTATTTGGGTTATCGTTGATCGATTGACTAAGTCAGCGCACTTTCTTCCAGTCAAGACGACGTATTCGATGAATCAGTATGCCAAGGACTACATAGCAGAGATTGTCAGACTTCATGGTGTCCCTGTGTCGATCGTGTCTGATCGTGACCCTAGATTTACTTTAGAGTTTTGGAAGAGTTTGCACAGAGCTATGGGTTCGCGGTTAGCGTTCAGTACAGCCTATCATCCTCAGAGTGATGGTCAGTCAGAGAGAGTCATTCAGATTCTTGAGGATATGCTCAGAGCGTGTACGATAGACTTTCCAGGTAGCTGGGATTCTTTGTTGCCTTTGGTTGAGTTCACTTATAACAATAGCTACCAGGCGACGATTGGCATGGCACCGTATGAGGCACTTTATGGCAGGAAGTGCAGATCTCCCTTGTATTGGGACGAGGTTGGTGAGAGGAAGATGTTGGGACCAGAGTTGGTTCAGCAGACTGCTGATGTTGTTGCTGTTATCAGAGAGAGGATGAAGACTGCCCAGTCTAGACAGAAGAGCTATGCAGATGTTCGACGTAGACCTTTGCATTTCGAGGTTGGCGATCATGTATTTCTGAAGATAGCACCTCTCAAGGGTGTGATGAGATTTGGCAAGAAGGGCAAGTTGAGTCCTAGATTTATCGGTCCATTCGAGATTTTGGACAGAGTTGGTGACAGAGCCTACAGATTAGCCCTACCTCCAGATCTTGACAGAGTCCATAATGTGTTTCACGTTTCGATGCTCAGGAAGTATGTTGCAGATCCTTCCCATGTTCTACGCCATGAGCCATTGGACTTGACGCCGAATTTGACGTATCAAGAGATTCCGATTCAGATTTTGGATCGCACAGTTAGAGTTCTGAGGAACAAAGAGATCGGCATTGTCAAAGTTCTTTGGAGGAACCATTTGATAGAGGAGGCTACGTGGGAACCAGAGGATGAGATGAGAGAGAATTATCCTGAGTTGTTCGTGCCGTGACGTCAATTTCGCGGACGAAATTCCCTTAAGGGGGGGAGATTGTAATAGCCGAGCCCGGTGTACGGTACGATTTAAGTTTCGTTTGTTATTTGGGATATTTGATTAGATGTTCAGAGTTGTATTTTTGGGCTATAGTATTGTTAGTTTTATTGTCTTGAGGTGTTAGTTGATGTTGGTTGTTCGTTTCAGCGTTTCGGATCGATTTTAGTTGCTTTGGAATAGTGTTTTGCCGTGAGCACACCGCACCCGCGGCGTTGTAGTGACCGCCCCCGCGGTGATGACCGCACCCGCGCTGCTTGCGTCGCCGCACCCGCGCTCAGCGTGTTCCAGAATTTTTTTAGCATGCCGTAGCCATTGCGCACCCGCGGTGCTTAGTGGAGCGCACCCGCGGTGAAGGTATGGGCGAGGTATTTGGTCGATTTTGGAGTGGTTGGCTATCATTTCTCCTTTTTCTTTCCTTCTCATTTTCGCATTTCTCTCCATTGCTAGGGTTTTTGGTCATTTCTTTCACTTCCTATCTTCGATTCAAGCGTTTGTTTGGAATTTCGACTTGAGTTCGACGTTCTCCTTGGTGCTAGGAAGCTTGGGTAAGTTTTTGGTGCGATTCTGTTAAGGTTGTAAATTAAGAGTTGTTTAGATTGGTTGTTTAAGTGGATTTATGGATTATTTAGCTTGTAATCTTGGATATTTAGTTGATATTGGTGTTATTTGTGGATTATTTGTTGTAGGTGGTGATCAAGAGCTAAGTTGAGGTGTTGTTGTGGTTTGTAAGTGGAATTTCATTCCTTTTTGCTCACATGATTATATATGTATGTGTTTCAAAGAGTTTATTGTGATATTCCCTTCCATTTGATCCATAGTATGTATTGTTATATGTATTGGAGGCATTGTATGTCTCATTATTGATTAAAGGGAATACAAAGAGATATATATAGAGTTCAAAGTGATTGTTAAATCCAGAGAAGAGTTTAAATGTTTTCGGATTGATAAATACATAGTCAGAGATTGCATGCAATATTAGATGATCATCGCCTATAGGCTTATATCCCTCAGAGTTATCGGTTTATATCGATTTGGGATACGAGCACCCCAGAGCAGAGATACTATTGATATCAATCCCCAGAGCAAAAGAGAAATACCATCATATTTTATATGCTATTGCTATGTTATTGATATTCAGAGTTTACAGTTCAGAGTTGATGGTATTTATGATTTCAAAGAGATGTTTTACAGAGATTATTGTTTATTGTTATGTAAGAGTTCCACTTGCTGAGATTTATTCTCATTTCAGTTATTTTCATGTGATGCAGATCAGAGTGGTGCCCCGGGACGTTGACTGTGGATTGGGGGTCATATGCATACACCGTGGAAGGAGGATTTTGGCATGATCATAGGAATGATGTTTTGTTTTTGTTATGTCATTTAAATGATCATGTATTTATTTTGTAAAGATATTTAAACAAATGTATTTTGAAACTCCTTCCGTATATTTTGAAAAGAGAAAATTTTATTTCCGCTGCGTATTTTATTTAAAGAGGTCAGGGGTGTCACACTAGACATCGTAGAATCGAAACCGGATTGAAGAACAGACTGATTATGGAATTGTTATGATTTTATGATTATACTGATTGAAAATGGGACAGATTTGAATTATGAATTGATTATGGATTATATCAGATATGGGTTATGATTTGTAATTAATATCTGGTAAGGTTGTATTGACGAGAATATTCAGATTGTTCCGTTAAATCGTTGATTTGAATTAAATCCAGATTAATCAGATTCAGAGTTGAATTGAGAATGGAATATTGATATTATGATTCTCGATATATCGTTTCAGATTTACAGAGACAGTCTTGAGTTCAGAACTGATATTGATATTGTGCCTGTTTTATATTGTCATTATCAGATTTTATATGGACAGATTGGAATACCAGACTTCGTCTTCGTCAGACCTGGAAGACAAAGGTATAATTCATGTGATATTCGGGAAGAAACAACTCCATCGAGATCATCCTTGAGTTGCCCAATAAATCACATACTATACTCTTGTTTATGTTTTATCTTATTATGCTTGGTTTACAGATTTTGTATTCATGCATTAAGATAGGAAAGTCTGCGAGATCATCCAGACTTCTAGATGTTCGGCGATATCACAGCTTAGGGGAAGATCACCGCCCCTATTGTAGATGCGGATACAGATCAGGCCGAAGTCTAGGAATAAGACGTACAGCACCTCGATTGGTAGGGTCGGTGACAGACAGTGACGTCTTATTCACACCGGGATCCCTAGAGTTATAGTCGAGTTGAGTCTAGACATGATTTGACTAGAACTGCATGTGTTCAGAAATGTGGTTTCATAGATTATGAAACACATGGTTATTGCTTTCAGTCCTGATAGCATGTTTACATGAATTGATTTAAATTGCATGTTTATCTGAATTGAGTTGCATGCTTATTTTGATTTGATTTCATAGATTATGAAATCTATTACTTTTGCATGATAGCATGCTTTATGATTTAGATTGTTTCTATACATGCTTACCATGTTTTATACTGGGATTTATTCTCACCGGAGTTATCCGGCTGTTGTCTTGTTTTGTATGTGTGCATGACAACAGGTGGGGCTGGATCAGGGTCGAGATGACGATGAGAGAAGACGAGTTAGCGTGGTGATTCCGGACTTGTAGTAGACTTGGTTTATTACTTGAATTTAGTAGTTGAACCTTAGACTAGTTTGAATTAGAAGTATGTTGTACAAGACTTGTATAATTATTATACTGATTTGTATAATAGATAGATGCCATTACCTTCCGCACTTTATTTTTAAAAAGAAAAATTTTTAGACCCTGTTTATCTTAATTGATAATTAAATCCCAAAGATGATTAAGAATAAAGATCAGCATCCGGGTCCCCACAACAGGTGGTATCAGAGCCGAGGATTCTTTAGACTGAGATAGTCAGAACTAATAAATCTTTCAGATTGAATTAGAGTGAGATAGAAAGGATTGAGCGGGGTAGATGAATTTTCTTTCCTTGCATGTGTGTGCTAGCATGAGATTGATTTTAATGTTGATTGACATTGTGTGCTAGCATGAGACTATGTGTTACTGCTTTAAGATACATGGCTACCTGACTATTTGATTTAAATTGGTATTATGTATTCTTGAGTATGAATCAGATCGGATTCATGATCAGCAGTAAGATGATCATGATCAGAAAAAGATTGGCACAGATTGCGTATTGTGATTACTCTAAATCAGTATTTGAGACATCTTATATTGTTTGGGAGCATATTCTATTTGCAGATGAGATATAGCAGATGATTTGGGCACTGTGAAGATTGATCAGTAGTCAGAATTATTAGTATTGCCAGCAATCGTTATTTTATGAGTTTTATTAAACTCACTAGATCTGTATAGGCTGTTTTTATCTCGAATCTGATTGATATCACTGTGGTTTACATGTATGTTTGATACAGAATATTGTAAACAGTTGAGAGTTGCAACAGTTCAGAAATGTGATCAGAATGCTCAGAATTGTATTTCGATAATCAGAACAGAGTTTCGATTAGAGCAACCGATATGTGATTTGTGTTTGTATAAGATTGATTACCTTGTGATATCAGAATGTTTCAGACTTGTATAACAGAACTGATATTTATAATCAGAGCCGAATACCAAGTAGGTATTTTTTTCTTTATCTTATATTATTACTGATTGTTTATACCGAATAGTTCGAATCAGATATCACAAATGGTGTCAGACATGCACAGTGATGGATTCAGTTTTAATTCGGATAACAGATAGTTGTGATATAAACCGATTAGATCAGTGATGGCAGAAATTGTACAGAAATGTTAGCAGAAATTGTACTGATAGGTCTGAATTGCTAACAGAAGAAGATAGAAAGATAGAAATCAGAAGATTTGTTACAGAATATGTATATTTCTGAATAGAAATGGGAGTACATTTCTATGATTTTCGTAATGACATTACAGCCATTTTCTTTAGATTTTGATATGATATGATTATGATTGACAGATTTCTCAATCTATATCTATCAGTTTGTACCAGATTTCGTACAAACAGAACTAGATGACATAGATCGATGTCAAAGAAATAACCAGATGGATTAGAATATTGAATTAGATGATATCAGATTGTGATTTTGATGGAGTGGTACTTGTGATAGACTATATCACGAGCTCTCTTTTAGATGGCTTTACAGATTGACAGACTGTCAGAGGATATTATCCAGATATTGGAAGATATTGGCAGAACTTTAGTACTGGATGTTAGTACTCAGTATTACGATTTATTGTCACTATATGATTTACTGTATGACAATAGTTATCAAGATAGTTCAGAATGGACAGATTTAAGACAACCAACGTCGGATGATGACGATTGGTATTGGAAAATGAAGATAGAAATTATCTTTGATTGGGATAAACAAATGGGATAACAACTACTGGTATTGCTTTGTTATGAACTGTGATGGGTCTATACGGATGTTGTATAACCAACAGGGCAAGATTGATTTTGTCAGAGTTAGTTTAAGAAGTATTAGGATAGTATACTTTATGAAGTCTTATTCCAGATTTGAAATCAGAAATTGATACAAGAAAGAGATTTCAGAATGGATTCATTAAGATGAGAGTTTGATTTAAACTCTGTTATACATTTCTTCTGTTATATATGAAGTGATTTTTTTTGCGAGTTCGAGGACGAACTCAGATCTAAGAGGGGGAGAAATGTAAGGCCCGAGATAATATAGATGATATTATTTTAATCCGAGAGTATGTAATTGGAAACTTTTGGAGTGTTGATTTATATTCCAAGATGTTTGCAATTATTTAGGATTGAAATGGAATTATTTAGGATTGAATTGAATTAAAAAGATTGAGCGGGGGCCAATTTGAAATTAGTGAAAAATTGAGGGACTAAAGTGTAATTAATGTATTTTGCATGGGACACTTGGCTTGATTAACCTCTTGAACGTGGCCATGCAATGGATTGATGCCCCTCTTCAACGTGGCCATGCAATTGAGATATATATATATATATATATATATATATATATAAACATCATTTCTTCGACAATTTCAAGGCAAAACCGAGAAAAGCTTCATGAAATTCTCAAAACTTGGTTTTGGTGCGAAAATTGTGATTTTGGTTAATTCGGTTATCAGATTTTAATTCCGGACACAGTACTGTACTCCTCTCGTTGAGAGCTACAACTGGACGTAAGTTTTATGGAGTTCTGTTATCATTTGAAATTATGATATTGGAGAAATTGTTATTTGATTATTATTATGTGTTCTGGGAATACTAGACATCGTAGAATCGAAACCGGATTGAAGAACAGACTGATTATGGAATTGTTATGATTTTATGATTATACTGATTGAAAATGGGACAGATTTGAATTATGAATTGATTATGGATTATATCAGATATGGGTTATGATTTGTAATTAATATCTGGTAAGGTTGTATTGACGAGAATATTCAGATTGTTCCGTTAAATCGTTGATTTGAATTAAATCCAGATTAATCAGATTCAGAGTTGAATTGAGAATGGAATATTGATATTATGATTCTCGATATATCGTTTCAGATTTACAGAGACAGTCTTGAGTTCAGAACTGATATTGATATTGTGCCTGTTTTATATTGTCATTATCAGATTGATATGGACAGATTGGAATACCAGACTTCGTCTTCGTCAGACCTGGAAGACAAAGGTATAATTCATGTGATATTCGGGAAGAAACAACTCAATCGAGATCATCCTTGAGTTGCCCAATAAATCACATACTATACTCTTGTTTATGTTTTATCTTATTATGCTTGGTTTACAGATTTTGTATTCATGCATTAAGATAGGAAAGTCTGCGAGATCATCCAGACTTCTAGATGTTCGGCGATATCACAGCTTAGGGGAAGATCACCGCCTCTATTGTAGATGCGGATACAGATCAGGCCGAAGTCTAGGAATAAGACGTACAGCACCTCGATTGGTAGGGTCGGTGACAGACAGTGACGTCTTATTCACACCGGGATCCCTAGAGTTATAGTCGAGTCGAGTCTAGACATGATTTGACTAGAACTGCATGTGTTCAGAAATGTGGTTTCATAGATTATGAAACACATGGTTATTGCTTTCAGTCCTGATAGCATGTTTACATGAATTGATTTAAATTGCATGTTTATCTGAATTGAGTTGCATGCTTATTTTGATTTGATTTCATAGATTATGAAATCTATTACTTTTGCATGATAGCATGCTTTATGATTTAGATTGTTTCTATACATGCTCACCATGTTTTATACTGGGATTTATTCTCACCGGAGTTATCCGGCTGTTGTCTTGTTTTGTATGTGTGCATGACAACAGGTGGGGCTGGATCAGGGTCGAGATGACGATGAGAGAAGACGAGTTAGCGTGGTGATTCCGGACTTGTAGTAGACTTGGTTTATTACTTGAATTTAGTAGTTGAACCTTAGACTAGTTTGAATTAGAAGTATGTTGTACAAGACTTGTATAATTATTATACTGGTTTGTATAATAGATAGATGCCATTACCTTCCGCACTTTATTTTTAAAAAGAAAAATTTTTAGACCCTGTTTATCTTAATTGATAATTAAATCCCAAAGATGATTAAGAATAAAGATCAGCATCCGGGTCCCCACACTTTTGCGTGCTATTCTTAAAAGAACTTGGATTGACATTTCTATGGACTTTATTTTGGGGTTTCCTAGGACTAAGAAGGGGAGGGATTCTATTTATGGATTACTTTATGGGCTAAACTTTGCACAATAAAGTTGTAATCTACTACTTGTCATCCTCAAACGGATGGACAAACTGAAGTTGTAAATAGAACTTTGGGAACACTTTTGCGTGCTATTCTTAAAAGAACTTGGATTGACATTTCTATGGACTTTATTTTGGGGTTGCCTAGGACTAAGAAGGGGAGGGATTCTATTTATGGATTACTTTATGGGCTAAACTTTGCACAATAAAGTTGTAATCTCTATGGACTTTATTTTGGGGTTGCCTAGAACTAAGAAGGGGAGGGATTATATTTATGGATTACTTTATGGGCTGATAAACCGAAGTTGTCAATAGAACTTTGGGAACACTTTTGCGTGCTATTCTTAAAAAGAACTTGGATTGACATTTCTATGGACTTTGCTCAATATTGTTGTAATCTACTACTTGTCATCCTCAAACGGATGGACAAACTGAAGTTGTCAATAGAACTTTGGGAACACTTTTGCGTGCTATTCTTAAAAAGAACTTGGAATGACATTTCTATGGACTTTATTTTGGGGTTGCCTAGGACTAAGAAGGGGAGGGATTCTTAAAAGAACTTGGATTGACATTTAAATGGACTTTATTTTGGGGTTGCCTAGGACTAAGAAGGGGAGAGATTCTATTTATGGATTACTTTATGGGCTAAACTTTGCACAATAAAGTTGTAATCTACTACTTGTCATCCTCAAACGGATGGACAAACTGAAGTTGTCAATAGAACTTTGGGTACACTTTTGCGTGCTATTCTTAAAAGAACTTGGATTGACATTTCTATGGACTTTATTTTGGGGTTGCCTAGGACTAAGAAGGGGAGGGATTCTATTTTTGGATTACTTTATGGGCTAAACTTTGCTCAATATTGTTGTAATCTACTATTTGTCATCCTCAAACGGACGGACAAACTGAAGTTGTAAATAGAACTTTGGGAACACTTTTGCGTGCTATTCTTAAAAGAACTTGGATTGACATTTCTATGGACTTTATTTTGGGGTTGCCTAGGACTAAGAAAGGGAGGGATTTTTAAAAGAACTTGGATTGACATTTCTATGGACTTTATTTTGGGGTTGCTTAGTACTAAGAAGGGGAGGGATTATATTTATGGATTACTTTATGGGCTAAACTTTGCACAATAAAGTTGTAATCTACTACTTGTCATCCTCAAACGGATGGACAAATTGAAGTTGTCAATAGAACTTTGGGTACTTTTTTGCGTACTATTCTTAAAAAGAACTTGGATTGACATTTCTATGAACTTTATTTTGGGGTTGCCTAGAAATAAGAAGGGGAGGGATTATATTTATGGATTACTTTATGGGCTAAACTTTGCTCAATATTGTTGTAATCTACTACTTGTCATCCTCAAACGGATGGACAAACTGAAGTTGTAAATAAAACTTTGGAACACTTTTGCGTGCTATTCTTAAAAGAACTTGGATTGACATTTCTATGGACTTTATTTTGGGGTTGACTAGGACTAAGAAGGGGAGGGATTCTTAAAAGAACTTGGATTGACATTTCTATGGAATTTATTTTGGGGTTGCCTAGGACTAAGAAGGGGAGGGATTCTATTTTTGGATTACTTTATGGACTAAACTTTGCTCAATATTGTTGTAATCTACTACTTGTCATCCTCAAACGGATGGACAAACTGAAGTTGTAAAGAGAACTTTGGGTACACTTTTGCGTGCTATTCTTAAAAAGAACTTGGAATGACATTTCTATGGACTTTATTTTGGGTTGCCTAGGACTAAGAAGGGGAGGGATTCTTAAAAGAACTTGGATTGACATTTCTATTGACTTTATTTTGGGGTTGTCTAGGACTAAGAAGGGGAGGGATTTTATTTATGGATTAATTTATGGGCTAAACATTTCACAATAAAGTTGTAATCTACTACTTGTCATTCTCAAACGGATGGTCAAATTGAAGTTGTCAATAGAACTTTGGGTACACTTTTGCGTGCTATTCTTAAAAAGAACTTGGATTGACATTTCTATGGACTTTGTTTTGGGTTGCCTAGGACTGAGAAGGGGAGGGATTATATTTTTGGATTACTTTATGGGCTAAACTTTGCTAAATAAAGTTGTAATCTACTACTTGTCATCCTCAAACGGATGGACAAACTGAAGTTGTAAATAGAACTTTGGGAACACTTTTGCGTGCTATTCTTAAAAGAACATAGATTGACATTTCTATGGACTTTATTTTGGGGTTGTCTAGGACTAAGAAGGGGAGGGATTCTTAAAAGAACTTGGATTAACATTTCTATGGACTTTATTTTGGGGTTGCCTAGGACTAAGAAGGGGAGGGATTCTATTTATGGATTACTTTATGGGCTAAACTTTGCACAATAAAGTTGTAATCTACTACTTGTCATTCTCAAACGGATGGACAAACTGAAGTTGTCAATAGAACTTTGGGTACACTTTTGCGTGCTATTCTTAAAAAGAACTTGGATTGACATTTCTATGGACTTTGCTCAATATTGTTGTAATCTACTACTTGTCATCCTTAAACGATGGACAAACTGAAGTTGTCAATAGAACTTTGGGAACACTTTTGCGTGCTATTCT